>NC_042304.1:15387915-15450415 GCF_901000725.2 Takifugu rubripes
CCAAAGTGCCGTGATTTTAATGTAATATGGGACTAATGTGATGTGAAACATTTGCTAATCTGGCTCCCAAATGTCTCGGATGTGCCAAATGGGTCTTTATCGCGGTTCATACGCAGAGCTGGAGGCAGCCAGGAAGAAACCAGGCAGACGCTGGATGAACAGGAACGTTTCAGCCAGCTTCTTTTCTGTCCGGTTTCTGTTCGTCAGGGTCAACGTGCCGGAGAAATGATGGAACCAAAGATCCAACACAATGGAAGCAAAAATGCAGAAATAAATGAAAGTGAAGGTAAATTCCACTGTGAATTACTAGGAAAGAACACTTGCATGTGTGCACGTGTGTGTGCATGCCAGTGTGGGACACACACACACACACACACACACACACACACACACACACACACATACACATATTACAGAGGTGTGAGGTAATAACTAAAGCTGTTAACAAGGCGAGAACACACACACACAGGGAGAGGTAACTGTGTTAAACATGCAGGCTTGTGTGTATATGTGTGTGTGTGTGTGTGTGTGTGCACGCATGCTGAAAGTTAATACATGTATGTTAGTCTAATAAACAACTGTTTACACCCATCAGGAATTTCCTGCTTGTAACAAGAGGGGGTTTGTTTAGGGGGTCATCAAACACAGCCTGCAGCTGTGTGTTTGCATGTGTGTGTGTGTGTGTGTGTGTGTGTGTGTTGGGGGGGGGGGGGTTGTTTTCTTGTTCATCATCAAGTCGGCTGAATATGTTGAGCAAATGTCAACTAGAACGATATAACGCTGTAAAACATTCTATAGTGAAGTCGTGGGTTCTGATCCAAGGCCACGTTGTTTCCAACAGCCTGAATCGTGTCACGGTGGTGCTGTTCTTGTTGCCGGCTGTCTGTGCACGAGCAGACGTGCTGTTCTTGTTGCCGGCTGTCTGTGCACGAGCAGACGTGCTTCTCCTCTGGTTTGTCCTTCAAGGTTGGTGCAGTTATTACACAAATGTATTTCCACCATGTTTGCCTCTCAGTAAGGTTCAGCCCTCAGAACTCCGTTCAGGAGACACAACTGGTCCAGTTTTGTAAAGTTTCTGTAAATGTTTCACAGCATGATACAGTTTAGTGTTTTGGATGAACTAATTGGACCTACAGAAGGTGAAGACTGATGGAATGTGTGTGTGTGTGTGTGTGTGTGTGTGTGTGTGTGTGTGTGTGCGTGTTGATTCTAAACTGAGCCCATTGATGACACAGCTCATTGATGCATCACACTCATTATTATCTCCTCTCTCTCTCTCTCTCTCTCACACACACACACACACACATGCGTGGTGTGTAATAACTAAACATATCATGATGTTATAACTGTATTCGTGTTTTCCTATCAACATTATTCCTGAAATCTAACTATAACTTATATCACTGTAACTTTATAAATGTTAATACTTTGTGACCTGTGATGTAAAATTAATAAATATATATTTTTTTACCTCTTCTCATGAGTGATCCTGATGACTATTTACAAGCAATATTATTATAGAGCTTACTTAGATTTAACCTCTTTTTCCTTTAATCTGCTCTCTTGCTGTCTTTTTCACACACACACACACACACGCACGCACGCACACACACAGACATGCGCGTGTGCGCACACACATACACACACAGACCTGATTAATGGTACCTAATTAGCAATGGTAATGACCAGGTGTCTGAGAACCAGCCAGTTTTTCAGTGTGAGGGGCTGAAGGGGGGATGTGTGTGTGTGTGTGTGTGTGTGTGTGTGTGTGTGCGTGCGTGTGTGTGTGTGTGTATTTTTTGGAAGAGTGACACGGGGAGAGAAGGAGTGACAGTCAGTGGGAAGAGATTTTCTGGGAACTAGGAGCCCCCAAAAACGCCCACTCCAAACACACACACACACACACACACACACACACACACACACACACACACACACACACACACACACACACACACAGAACAAAATCAATTAAGCTTTTGGGCAATGTCGATGGGAACTGTGTGGGATGGTGCTGATGATGATGGGGGTGACTTGCTTGTGTGTTTTTCTAATGTGTGTGTGTGTGTGTGTGTGTGTGTGTGTGTGTGTGTGTGGCTGCACTTTCTAAAATTAAACAAACCCCTTCACTGATATTTTAAAATATCACCATTAAAAATGACAAATGTAGAAACTTTAACACTAAATGAGTTTTTTCTGTCGAAAACATCTTCAGGTTGGAGTCAAAAACTGTCAATAAATCCATGTTTCTCACAAATGAAAGACAGGAAAGACCGGGATGAGTTGCAAACCTCATTAGGACTCCAGTAGTGTCTCCTGTTGGAAGTTTGGTCGCTCTCACCATTCTCTACATTTACTTCATGCTCATATGAGGCTTCGCTGCTCAAACTAATCTGATAGCAAAGATCCCGTTACACACAACAGCAAATACACACACCTACAGATTTCTTTGGTGTATATCATTCAAATCCCATTCTAAATCTGTATGTTTCCCCTCTGGCTACACACACAAAGACCTACACCAGTACACACCCGCACACACGTACACACACTCAAACGGGCAGCAGAGACCTCCTGCTGTGTTGGAGTTGATGATAAACAGTGTTGGGCAGTCAGGTAAGAGGGTCATATAGCAGCAGTAGTGGGAAAAGCCGTTATCAACCTGCCCTTTTCCCACACACACACACACACACACACACACACACACACACACACACACACACACACACACACACACACACACACACACACACACAGGTTTATCACCCTCCCTCGTTCCCACACACTCAACTTACATCATTACCTGTCTGTGAGAGCCAATCAGCCAATCAGAAGCCTCGGCTGTGGTCAGGTGACTGACTGGAGAAATTTTAGCAGGGCGATGAGGTTACACATACCCCTGCTCTGATAACAGCTCTGTGTGTGTGTCTCTCTCTCCTTTTCCCTGCTCTGCAATTTACAGATTCAGTTTCACCTTTGCTTTCATGCTTTGCTGTTATATCCCAGAGCCCGACGACTCGTGTGTGCGTGTTGGCTGTTCTCAGCTCAGACACGTTGACATGTTGGAAGCAACAATGGAACATTATTTCCCTCATTTACCAGACTGTAAAAAATACAAAAAAAGTGTGTTCTTGTGTACGTTGCTCTCCTCAGACTGCTTTTAATAAATAACTGCCAACTGCCACAAATGGCCCAGCGAGATGAAAACACAGCATAAAACCTGCACAGGGGAACAAGAAGTTTTATTTAAATGTAAAGATTAAACACAGTGAAGAGGCTGCTTAGCACTAGAGGGAGACAAAGAATGAGTTTAAAAGGGGATTGTGCTTTATGTATTACAGTTGAACCTGATGGGAGTATAAAAGTGAATCTAGTGAGGGGCTTAATATCAGCAGGCTACTGTCGTTTGTACTAAAGATGATTTCAGCAGGTTCATCATTTAGCTATATTGGGCAAAAAAAACCCAAACAAAACATGTGAAATTGTGTGAAAGAAAGGTTAGGCCACATCTCCAGACAGGAAGTAAAAGCTGAAGCACCTTTGTAGATCACTTGGTGCTCTCCAGGGATCTGTCTTTGGACTACTCCCATTTATTGTTTTCACTGTGGGTGTTTGCTGCCATCTTACATTTCCTGGAAAAAAAAAGGCAAAAAGAGTAATATACAATTGTCTGACTTGCAGATTGTTCTAGGCAATAATTAATATGCAGGGAAGTATAATTTGATGCTAATTTACTGACAAAGAAATTCTACAGGCTGACACCCAAGGATAATTTAGTTACACTCGTGTGATTAAAGGTATTTTTCCTCTTCACTCTACAAACACAAAGGAAATAACACCTTTAAAACCATGTGACCAAAACCCCTGAGCAGTACAGCGACGTGCTGATTAGATTACATCATTAGTTGTTCCTCAAAGGTGGAGAAGGTAACTGAGCTGCGTGCAGGACACCATAAAGGAAGTTGCTGGGCTTTAAGATCTTGTTTGCACCCAGAAATAATGAAAAAAAAAAGCATACAAGTGTAACCGTAGTGAGACATGGAGCAGAAATGTTAGCGCTTTGTGGTCGTAAAGTCTAGATGGTGAAAAAAAAATGGACTCCCTGTCATCATGTGAAGATCAGTAACTCAATATTGATCCATAATCATCCTTCCCGCTCCTCGGAGGTGCAGACGGCAGCGCTGAGAGATTTGTCAGGGAGGTGAAGGTTATGGTTGAGCGCTGTGATCTACTGACAGTGAGTGACAAGACCCCCCTCTCCCGTCTCCTTATGTGAAACAAGAGCCCTGTACCTGAGCCTAGCTCTGACCCCTTGACCTGTGACCCCCCCTCTTGGCAGGTCATTCTCATGCCACCGTAACCTGCCATGAAACTAGAGAGCGCTTTAGCAGGCAGGAAGCCTGCCAGGGGTTAAAATCAGCATTATGATAGATAGACAGATCGATCAATAGATTGATCAACAGACAGACAGACAGACAGACAGACAGACAGACAGACAGACAGACAGACAGACAGACAGCACCGATCCGTCTGCGCTCTGATAAAGACTGTTGGGGACAGACGGGCAGTGACAACCATTTTCTGTTTTGCTTGTGAAGTCAATGATAAACATGATTTCAGCCTCCAGTGAGAAGAAAGGCCGAGGCACAAGGTCACAAGACCATATTTATCAAAGCAGCTGGATGTCACCTTGATGCTCACTGAGACTGTAAGTGCCAGGATGGAAGCTCGGCATCTTGGGATTGTTGGTGTTCCAAGGTTAGCCGTTAGAGCTGTTGAATCCATCCTTGGACGACAGTCTATGTGGGAGAAAACAGTGTTTTTTGTTTTTTTTCCAAGGCTCCTGTCTGCCACTGAGAGCCGTGTTTGAAAGTGCTCCAGTAATTTAATTAGAAATGACAGATGCTTGGATGCCTGTAACATTCCCCGTTTCTGCAAGTGCTTACAACATTTGCATCATTTGTTAATCCTCCGACAGCTCAGCCCAATCTTTTTGTGTTTGAAATTGAATATCGAAACGTGTCTGAAACAAGTGGAAAAGGAAAGCGGAGAGAATTTGTTATTTTTAATTAGCTAGCATCAGGTTCAACACATGCACGGCAGGTAGAGAACCTTTCATGGTCACGAGTTGCACAAATTCAACCGACGGGTTGCTTTGACGGGAGGTCTCGTGATTTTCTCATTATCTTTTTGGTCTTTTTGTCAATTGAAAAATAAAAATTCTATTTTTTTTCTATTTATCTCTCGGGATATTCAGGTGTAACCATGGCTTCCTTTAGGCTCAGGCAGCGGGTCGTTTCTGTCCCACTGACCTTGATGGAAAAAATAAAATTACCTGATATAAATGTGGCCGCTTGCGTTTTTCTCCTCCTTCTCTGGGTTATTCCATCCCTCCCTTCCTCCCTGTCTTTAGCACCACCTTGTTTCCGCCCGTTCCGTCCTGCCTTTGTCTGCCTGTAACTAATATCACACATAAAAACCCTCTGACAATAGAAATGTGCTAACTCCAAATCACCTGATATTGAGGCTTTACTCGCCAGCCTCGGGGTTTGGACGCCCAGGAGTCGAAAGGGAGGAAAGGGGAAGGCACCCACAGCTTATTTATCTTTTTCATGTGGCTTTCTGTCTTTTTAAGAAGCTATCAGGCTCCCTTTTCCGTAGTTGTGCGATTGTTATTCTCGTCAGCTGGACCTTTTGTCTGTCAGGAGGAAGCGTTTAATACTCAGACCCTTGGGGTTAATAATAGGTTTGACCTCAGAGATAAACCTGAGTGTGTCCTTGCCTCCGAAAGTGTTTGTGCCTGCGTGTGTGTGCTGCTCCAGCTCCTCTTTAAGTTGACAGGCTTGTGTAATAAATTGTTTTATAGATAATGCCAATTGTCTTTGACTGCGGCGGCGCAGCGATAAGCCGCCAAACACTCCGTCCCCGCTCGACTTGAACTGTTCCGCTCGACTCGCTTTGCTACACATTAATATTTTCATTAATAATAGACAGGGTGTTATTAAGTGGACATCCCAGCTGGTGACCACAAAACTGGAAGATGGGAGCAGCAGAGGCCTGTTTTGAGGGGATGTTCACATTTTACGTGTCATTATGGGCTGTTCTCTACGCCATCTACTTTTGGATTAGTTTAGTTTCAAAGAACACTCTTAATTCCTGACTAACACTCTTATTGGAAGTTTTAGCATTAAACTTGCACATTTTCTTTCGCGCCATTTAGTTTTCCTGCAGGAATCTCCTGTTTTCAGGTTTATGTTATTTTTTTCTGATTAATATTGCAATTTAATAGGTCGCAGAAAGAAAATACATCCAGTTATTTGACATTTCTCACACAGTGTTGCTTGAACTAACAGAGCAGGGTCAGAACTAACAAAGAGAGAAAAGTTGCATAAACTAATTAAATACATGAAATAAAACCAGGCCCTTCAAAACTGCTTTACGTGATGAATAAATGATGCAGACACGGCTGTATCCCCATGTGAACGTCTCCAGATACTAAATAAGTGCCCACTCCTGCTCTGCATTAAAGCCAACGCTGCCTTTGAGGTATAGAAAAATCCAGACTCAGTCATGGTTGCGAAAACATTCAGGCAGTCGGTTTTCTGCTGCTTATGCAGCACGAGGACGGACGGACGGACGCGTCTGACAGGCGACCAAATAAAGTTTGTTGGTTTTTGTCACAACTTCAGGGAAACGTTAATGAGGTGCCAAAAAACATGTCACGGGACTTTAAGTGTGGGCACGCTTCCGCGCTGACACCGAGGTGGAGCGCTGAATCCTGTCCAACAGTGATAAGGCTTTTGATGACAGGGCTGAATTAACCTACCTGACATAACACACACATGCAGCACGGCTGGGGAGGGACCAGGGTGTGTGGGAACAAGCTTTAAGGCGGCTTGGCGCTCTGTCTGTGACACTAAATCCCATTCATGGCAACAAACACACTGACAGAGAGGCAGGAGTTGGAGGCACCAGGAGGTTTATTACACACCAGTATGACACATTGGGGGGGGGGGATTCACACATGGCTGTCATGTCTTCAGAGGAGGGAGATAAAAAAAAAACAGCAGCTCATTTATGAGAAAAGCATGAAAATTAGGAAAAGGTCTGAGGAAAATGATTGAATCCATGAGAATATAGCTGACAATCAAGAGAATTCAAGCATTTCTTAACCAAAATGTAAGAAGATGTCGTTGAATTGAGACGTCTCCTTAGTAGGTGGGGAAAATGCAAATGTGACAGACGTTAGCATCATAGTAGCAGAAATGCTAACACAATTCAGGACCTGCACAGTGAAGCTGTTTGGTTGTGTCAATGGTGATTTAAGTGTGAATAAACACATGGTGAAGCTTTAACAATCTACTGTACAGTAAAAGTGATCACCCTAAAACACCACCAGCACCCTAAACACCACCAGCACCCTAAAACACCACCAGAACCCTAAAACACCACCAGCACCCTAAAACACCACCAGCACCCTAAAACACCACCAGCACCCTAAAACACCACCAGCACCCTAAACACCACCAGCACCCTAAACACCACCAGCAACCTAAAACACCACCAGCACCCTAAAACACCACCAGCAACCTAAAACACCACCAGCACCCTAAACACCACCAGCACCCTAAAACACCACCAGCAACCTAAAACACCACCAGCACCCTAAAACACCACCAGCAACCTAAAACACCACCAGCAACCTAAAACACCACCAGCACCCTAAACACCACCAGCACCTTAAAACACCACCAAGACCTTAAAACACCACCAGCACCCTAAAACACCACCAGCACCCTAAAACACCACCAGCACCCTAAAACACCACCAGCACCCTAAAACACCACCAACATCCTAAACCACCACCAGCACCCTAAAACACCACCAGCACCTTAAAACACCACCAACACCCTAAAACACCACCAGCACCCTAAAACACCACCAACATCCTAAACACCACCAGCACCCTAAAACACCACCAGCACCTTAAAACACCACCAACACCCTAAAACACCACCAGCACCCTAAAACACCACCAGCACCCTAAAACACCACCAGCACCCTAAACACCACCAGCACCCTAAAACACCACCAGCACCCTAAAACACCACCAGCACCCTAAAACACCACCAGCACCCTAAAACACCACCAAGACCTTAAAACACCACCAGCACCCTAAAACACCACCAGCACCCTAAAACACCACCAGCAACCTAAAACACCACCAACACCCTAAAACACCACCAGCACCCTAAACACCACCAAGACCCTAAAACACCACCAGCACCCTAAAACACCACCAACATCCTAAACCACTTGCACCTTAAAACACCACCAACACCCTCACATAGATGTTGCCTCTGTCGTGCTGCCTGAAGGAGAAACGGGGTGAACTGACAGGCCAAAAGGAGACAGGAAACAAATTATGGGATAAGTCTGATTCGGCCTCTCGTTCTCCATATGGTGCTGTAATAACAGTAATGAGAGCCCCCCCAACTGCCCCAACAAACATGCCCCGGGGCTCCGGCACTTATGCACATTACACTGGGTGTGGACGATCCGTCTCCTGTCTCATTAACTCCCCCAACACACACACGCACACACGCACACACACACACACAGGTTTCAAATGTGATATAATGGATGAAAAACAAACTACATTCTCTACATTATATCACCCCAGTGCCCCCCCTCCCCAGAACTTGCTTCTGCCCAGTGAAGATGATGATGACCATGGTGATAACAGTGCCAGATGCCATGCACGACTCCCTTCATGCACGCGCTCAAAGGTGGGCCAGAGAGACGACTGAGACGGGCAACAGTTGTCAGAGCATCAGGAAAAAGCCGCCTGTTGCATAATTGAGCGGTAACGTCGGTGCTGTCACCGGGACGCTCAGCACGGCCGGATCACATCAACAGAACCGTCTGGAACGTTATCACTCCGCCGGCCGTTGATCGGGCACTACATCACCTGTTTTTACCTCATTATATCCTTGGCCTCTATACAAATATATACTATTGGTAATGTGGACAACAGGAAGTAAGTGTTAAAGTAAACAAAGAATTATTCATTCATTCATTCATCAGACAGAGCTCCTGGAGCCTCTACTGGGCTCGACGCTGCCCGTCTACCTGCCAGGAACACAGTCACCTGAAACACCTTCAAAGCAGTGTTGAAGCTCGCCCGACACACACACACACACACACACACACACACACACACACACACACACACACACGCACACACACATGCATGCATGACAATGAATATCCCATATAAGTGGGGTTAATCGGATCATTTAAATAAACAGATCTAATGAGTTTACAGGCTTCAGTCCATTTAATCGACTTCATTCATAGTTCATTTGTAAATGTGACATGATACTCAAACTTCCTGTCATTTTCACTGTTATTGTGGAACACGGCGACGTCTACAGTCCTGGCGAAACCACTCTGGTCTTTTGTGACGTGAGAGACTCAAATCAATCAGATTAAGTGCTAATCCTGTGTGGTGTGACCTCACAATCCCAAGCATATCTGCTGTTTACACGATGACCTGACTAATCGCACATCAAATCAGATGATTGGGTTTTTAGGCTCATCTACAATCAGGAATGCACATCAAGAGCCAGGCCAGAACTCAAAGTGAACCCAGCAAAAATCAACATTTCGAGGCTGCACACGAGGAGCGTGTGAGGAGCAGAGTACGTTATCATCCATGTTATTAGGAAGACGTAGGCCCGTAACCTTCAGCAGCACCATGGAAACAAGCCCATTTTAATGAATCACTTCCTTATTAACTAATATGTTATTACAGGGAATATGTGCGTTGTTCTCCCCCCTTTTCTCTTCATGCCAATTCTTTGATCTTAATTTGACAAGTAGGATTACTCCCAATGCGTTTCCCAGCCCCCCCTTAATGATGTGGCCTTCTTAGAACTGGATCTATATTTGGTGTGTAATATTTTGTGTTGTGTAATATTTTCTTGCCATTTCTTATATAGGATGAGAGGCTGTCAGGAAGCTCTAACGGCCCCCTGTAATAACAGTGGTAATTGAGTTAATCCAGCCAAAGCCATGGCGGCTGTTATGATTTAGCTGGGATTAAGATACATGCCCTGGCTAATTGATCTCTGGTATCCATAGCAACACAGTCCTATAGGGTTCTTGAGGGAAAATGTAGCTTATGGGACAGACCTAATCACACGTAAAGAATTCCTCTATTTCACATCCATATTGGTAAACTTTTCCCTCCACACTGAGGACAGTAGGGGTGTGTGCCGGCCCCCACACCCACAGAAGAACTCGGGACTGAGAAATGTACAGACGCAATGTGCTTTCGGAGCGAGATGTTCCCTTTGTTTGTAGTTTCTGGTTTGTATCCATGACATTAAGGCGTACTGTAAATGAACTGAGGACTCTCTTCATGACAACAAGATGTTTAAAATGAAATTTTACGCCCTTCAAACTTACAAACCTGGAAACACATTATTCTAAAACCTCTCATATGCTTCTGCACTTCCCACTGATGGAACCTTAAACACTGAAACTACAGCCTTTGCACAGCGTAGGGTGACAAGTTCTGGGTCAATCGAGAGTTAAGCATGAAATAGTTAACTTCACCCAGCGATCTCTCAGTTGCCCGACTGTGATCTATGTCTCTGGGCCTCAGGGGAGAGACAATCATCAGTCAGTGGATCCACCCCTCCATCCCTCCATCATGCCCGGGGGCCCCTTGGGCTACTCCTAACGCCAGAACACTGCAACCCTCCCTGGGATGAAACCTGGCCGCGCGCCCCCTCTCCCCACCCCGGAGCCTCCGTGGAGCCGCTGGCTCTGACTCGTCTTACAGGGCGTCGATTCACTCTGAAATCAAACCCTGGTGAGAGAATACAGACCTGGACGGACAGACAGATAGATGGATGGAAGGACGGCGATGTAGATACACGGAGACCTGATGAACGGGCATATCGAGGCCAAGCCGGGGGGGGGGCAAGAAGACATTTACAGGGACAGGCGGATGAATAGACTCTGGGAGTGTGTCACTGGGGAATGGAACCTTCCTAAACGCGATCAAACCTGACTCAAACACTCACGGTCCTTCACAAGAAGGGCAGGCCCAGTTTTAGAGCCCTGAAAAAACCCTCAAATCTGTCTTACAACAGTTGTGTGAAGGGGAGCATGTGGAACAGGAGACCGCTCCATACAGCAGCTGCTGTCTCAGCACAACACAGACACACACACGCTCACACCCGAGGGCTCCCCCGCTAAATCTGCTGCAACCACAACATATGCTAGACACAAGTTCTGCTCGGTTCTGTTGGAGAAGGTCATGCTTCTCCGTACGTCGCCCCCTTACGTTTAACATGAAGAAAGATTTCCCATTTGATTTTGCCATCGGGTCAGCATTTGTTATCAAAAGCTTTATCAAAAGAAACTGAAGGAGTTTATTTTTAGTCTCTTCATGTTGAGGCACAAACTTTGAAGCACTGCAAACCTCCAGGCGTGGAGGAAAATGAGAGAAGGAAGGAAGGAAGCAGCACAGAAGTGCAGGAAGATGGAGGGAAGGCGAGAAGGAGACTTGTTACCAAATGTTTCAGTGCAACTTTCCAGTGACTTTTATGCAAACTTTTGCAGACTTTCAGTGAAAATGTGAATTCTCTGCACTTCCAGCAGCTGATTAAGGTTTAAGAGAACATACTAAAACAATTTAAACATTAGAAGAAAATAAAAAAAAAAGGAAAACCCGAGCAACTTGCTTGACGCTCCATCTGTCTGCTGCTGTGGCTGAAATCTTCCTGCTGGAGCTGATGGATTGGATTTCCTGACATTCGCGGCCCCCGTGGCGGCTCTGGAGCTGCGGCTCTTTGAAGCTTTGGTGGTGCTGCTCCAGCTCATTTGGTAACAGGTTGGGAATGGGCCGCTGGCGAAAAATGAGACCCTGGTTGCCTTGGAAACAATCCCCCACCCAACTTCACATCCAGTGACATTTAGCCAGCTTCTCACCTGAGAGCCAGTGGCACATGGATGCTAAACCAGGTAATATGGAGAGAAAAATTAAACGTTTGTAAAATTTTATCTTCCTCTCTTTTTGTTCAGGTTTGAATGTAAAAAGTAGCTTGAAAGCGCAGCTGATGAGACAAACAGCTCCTGGTTTATAAGATGAAGGTCATTAAGCTATTCTGTTACTCCGCAGCCTTGAATAAGGCCTCAGGCCCACTTTGGGTCCCGACCCCGCGGTTCAAGAAGCCTGGATTTGGACGTTTGGTTTCGATGTAATGAGTTTGTCCCCACAGAAAAACACGGTCATTACTGCGTCATGGTGCTGAGACACAAGAGGCTCCACGGTTTACTGTGGCCACCCGAGGGGCCGCGGGCATCGTCATCACCTGAGATCAGGGAGCTGAAGAAGTACAGGTGTCTCTGGAGAACATAAAAACAAAAGGTTTACAAGAGGAAATCTGGAGAGAATAAACCCAACATATTAAGATTCCATTTGCTGGATCATTACACACCAACCCTCAGTAGGTGAGCAACTTTGATTGCTCTGGAGCGGCTTCATCCTTGAATCTACGCGGTTTTTATCTGCTTTAAACACTTAATTACAGCACTAACAAATGATCGTCTCTGTCATCTAACTGGCTAAAACTGAGAGGGAAGCATCTGAGCATAATCAGAAACTTTCTCCCGTGTTTTTTTTAGACGGCAGTAATCAAGCTGAGAATCAGAACAACCTGATGCAAAGTAGTTTATATTTCAGTCTATATGCTCTCGCTGCCCCCCGTCCTCTCCATCCTTCAGTCTCTTCCTCTTCTCCACTCGTTTCCCTTCATCCCCCTCTCCGTCTCCCTCCCTGTGCCGCTGATTAAGAACACAGCCTGTTGTTGCCGCCACTCTTTCCTGATTACCTGCTGCTATTTTTTCATCCCTTCATCATCATCCTCCTCCTCCTCCTCCTCCTCCTCCTCGTCCCCAACTCTTTTTGGCCTAGCTGTTCGCTCAACCGTACCGTGCGTGTGTGTGTGCGTGCGTGCGTGTGTGTGGCGGTGCATGGCGGCCTAACGAGTTTGATAGCTGTCACCTGATCTCGGTGATGAGGGTTGCTGTAGTAGCGAGAGGAGCAGGAGCGAGAGGAGAGTTAGGTTTCTCCGCTGTAATTAGTTTTCCCAGCCTCTAATTATACCAGGCGGAATTACAAGCCTGATTGACTGTCATTTAAGCATTTTAATTCATAGAATTACCCCTTTTCTCTTAAAAAAAGGAGAGGGAGAGTTGTTGTTTTGACGTGCTGGTGTGTTGGCACGGGTTCAGCCGGCCGTGCCCGTATACATCCTGGCGGATCTGACAGAGATAAACACACTTTGTCAGAGTGAAGCAACTTTAACTCTGAAAAATGAACATTCGAGACGAACGAACGCACCGACGCGTCGAGTGTGGAATCTAGGCGGCGCCGAATTGATTTTCAACAACAGAAATCTTGTAAAGAGAAACAAGATGAGTAAAAGAAGATACTGGATCTCATTCTCTCTCCTCTTGACCCTCGCAGCTGCCTTGTTTTAACCCTCATCTTTAATTCATCCCGGCCGAGCAGCCTGCACTCAGAGCAGATTAGAGAAGCCGAGAGGCAACACAGAGAGTCATTTAGTTTCTCTTCTGTTTGTAATCTTGTTTTTCTCCTCTCATTATTCAACATGAGAGGTTTGAGTGTTCACCTCGGGATGCTTTGCACTGTACTCCGCTTTTGTCGGCTTTCCCCTTGTTGTGCACTACCCACGGCTTGTTATGTCAAACTGGCGAAGTGGAGACCACGTTTGCCTTATTAGATTGTCTTAAGAATTTTGATGCTTTATTCACGATAATTAGGACAGATAACTCTGCATTTTCCCAGGGCTCGACTGAGTGTTTTTGTTCTGTTTTCCTGTCAGTTTCAGCAATCTTGGCCTCAACGTACAGCTGCCCGCGACTCAAACGTGACAAAAATCACCGAGAAGGGTTGGGAGAATAATTTAGGTTCCAGAGATTACCTGCACGAACAGTGAGTGCACTAAAATCATCACTGCAGTCAAACACTTGGAGGCCACCCGCTGCCCTGCTGCACCTATTCTGTTCAGAAAATGGACATCGACGTTTTTTGGAGTCGTTCCCACCATTTCACTGCAACATCAGTACTAAAAGCTTCATAATTTTTGCAATTGCTCGTCTTTTGGAGCATCATAACCCCAGGCTGTTCAACCTCAGGCTGTTCAGTTTATTTTCCTCTCCAGGAAGGCGGCAGTGGAAAGTCTACTCGGACTGTTACGAGAGACGTTTTCGGGGGACGTGGACCCGACCTGACGATGGAACCCTCTGGACGCCCCAGTGAACATCGAGGTATAAGAGGTCCAGGCGTCATTTGGTGATCCTCCGTACATCACTGCTCCTGCTTTGTGATGCTTCACGTAGCTGGAATATTGACTGATCGCTGATTGCTTTTGTAATGTTCATCTGATAGCCAAACACACACACGCGCGCGCGCGCACACACACACACACGCGTGTGTAATTCAACCATGTTGCCTGTATCGTGTGATTCCCGTCAACGCACCAACAGTGATAAATGAGTTGGCGCCGAGTTTCAGAACATTTCAGATGAATCCGCTCTCACGTGTCGCGGCCTTTGTGCTTCTGCACAGCGTCTCTTGAGTCTGTAGCCGGGTTATTTTATTGCTAATAGCATCAACTTTTCCTCAGTGCCAGACGCATCACGTGACCACGTTGTGTTGGTTTTCCATTACGTTGTGCCTCATATACTAACTGGCTGATCTCATTAATAATCTGCCTGACTGAACCGAGCACGCTCCGTGGAGCTCTCGAGCCCCTTTTCTCTTTCTTTTCTTCTCATTGTCTTTTGATTTCTGTTCTCTTCGCTTCTTTTTCCTTTATCTTTTGTCCCTGATTTGTCTACTCATTTCTCTCTCCCTCCATCCCTCCATCTCTCTTCTCCAAACCCGCCTCTCATTCATTCTCCCCGCAGACTTCTGCCTCAGATAGAGCAGCCGCCCCTCAACTGATTAACTCCGCAATCCCTTAATAACAATCTCTTTCCCTCCATCCCTCCCTCTGTCTCTCTGAAACCCTCCCAGTTCATTTGACCACTTTATTCCAACTTCCCATTCATGGGGCTCAGATCACACAAGGGGCTGTAATGACAGCACATTTATTAATTAATTGCATGTGTAATTGCTAAAATTAAGTTTCGGAAACTTGGTAATGATGTTAGGAATTACAGGGATGGATGCGGAGGATGAGCTTTGAAGACAAACCCCCGTCAAGTTCTACTGGGAATGGAGGATGGGGGAAGCAGGGATGGATGGATGGACAAGAAGATACAGAAGAAGAAACGGGAAGGGAGGGCTGAGAGAGGAGTAATCCAGGAGGAGAGCCGCGGCGTTCGGGCTGATCAGAGCCCGGAGTTTTGTCTCTGGGCTAATCTTCTCCTCTGAAGTGGTGTCATGGCCGTCACTCCGCTCTCCCCGTCAGTCCGTCGGTCTGTCCCATTTATTCAGACCGGGCCACTTTAATTAACTTCTTCCCTGAGATAATGGCTAGCTCAGAGGAATCTGCGCGCCACGAAAAAACTCTGAGAAAAACTTTTCTCCGCGTCTCCAAGATGGCTAAGACGGCCCCTTCAGCCGCGGCGTAATTTATTTCTTTTTATTGTCAAGACTGTCCGAAAAATGAGATTTGAACACGAGGAGAGAATTGTTTATTGTCTGGAGTATTTGGGAGCAGATGTGGGTTCTCGGTCTCTCTGTGCTGAGGTGATAGGAACAGATTCCATTATGTGTTGAGTGTGTAATTTCCTCTGGATGGACGCTCGGATGGGAAAAACGTCCTTGGAGGGATAAATGGTTTATCAGGCACATGAACTGTCGAGAAGGAGGATGAGAGAGAGAGAGAGAGAGAGAGAGGGAGGGAGAGAAAGGATGAAAAGATGTGTCAATATTGCATTCAATACAGACTTATATTCATAAAATAAAGAAATGGATGGAAAACATGTGGGAAACATGTGGAAAACATGAGTCCATGTGCTTTTTTTACACTCCTCTCTTCTTTCATTCTGCGTATTGAGCTGAGATTCTTTACCTGCCCTTCGCTGACGTGACAGGACTTTGACTGAAGCCGCAGGTACGAAAGCAGCCCCTCACCTGAGCCAGGCACTGGCTGGTGCAGCCACTTCACACCTACAGCACCTGTTCACACTGGGCTGGCAGGCCCCCCCCCCCCCGCCCCCCCATCAAACAGGCACAGTTGTACCATTTTAGTATTGTAGTAGCTTTTAAAAATAAATAAATAAAGGCTATTTGTACAGAAGGGAAATACTGTGTTGTTTCCTTCATCGTGTTGCTAATTTCTTCTGTATTTATATTGTTCTACTTCCAGAGGTGGCACAGAGGTCAGGTAAGGTCAGCTGCATTGTAACTATTGACATCGGCTGTTAGATTTAGGATTTAAAATGACTTCTGTGCATTTTAAAAGCAAGGCTGAGAAAGCCTTGAAAAGTTGCCACTCAGTGGTGCTCTGCAGGGCTGCTCTTCCACCTGTCGATGCTTTGTGGGCGGGGGAGGGGGTCGGGGGCTACACCCGGCAGCCACTCCAATGTGAGGGCTCGTGATAGCGTGGACACTCGATCACATTTATCTGCAGTTTACACCTTCGGTCTTGATCTCTGAGCTCGAGGGGATCGCCTTTCCCGGTCAAAGAAAGGGAGCAAACAGACGAGGGCTGGGGGGCGGAGGGGCGGATGGATAAATGGAGGGAGGGAAACGAGGCCAGAACCTTCTGTGTGAACGCTGGACGGGATTGTAAAGTGAGCTGAGCGATGACAGCTAAATGCGCTAATTTTCGGCTGGACTTTGCTCAGTGGGGGGGCTCGACCACAGAGCTTTAGAACTTAGTTCTGAACAGTTGTCCAGATGCATGTTTGATTAGAGAAGCATCTTCTCCATATTCTGTGTTAGATCCTTTCCAATCCAGAATTATTATAGAAGTTAGTCAAGGCTTTTTCCTCAAGTGAGAAAGTTTAATATGAGTGTGAAGTCTTTTTCCTGACAACAGGATGACAGAACGGTTCCATATTAGACTGCTGACAATGTCGTGCTTGTTTAATCACAGATTTTCACCAAATTGTGTAAGATCGTCTGTCTTGTCAGGAAACCAGGGTGATCACATGACCCAGCATTACCCTGCAGAACAACACACCTGCAAACATTAATGACCACCTTTGATGAGAAGCTGAACATGCTGTCAGCTTCTGAAGATGAGCTGTTGGCACACACACACACACACACACACGCTTAATGGAAACAGTCTCCTGTTAGTTGTAATCGTCCTTTTAATATGGACTCGGATGCTGTATCTGCTTTCACCTGTGATATACAGGCATGCTTGCACACACACACACACACACACACACACACACACATACACACACACACACACGCACACAGGTGTGTGTGTATTGCCTTACACAGACAGAAACCTGAAGACTGTGTTAAGCTGTTTAGGACTTTTAGCTTCATTAAGATCGGCAGGGTTGGTCAGACAAAGTTGCTTTCACTGAGGCCCCACGTCTGCACAATTCAGTCATGGATAATTTAACACGGACCAAATGTCAAGTGATTTTCTGCTTTTACTCTGATTCTTGTCGGTTCTTTCTCCCCAAGTGCGTTCTGTCCAGACCCACTGTGTTCTGGGCTGCAGTGGGAACATACATACGATGAGTGAGGAATCTGCCGTCTGAGCTGATGTCAATCATCTCGCTTTTTGTAGGAATCACACCTGAGCCACAAACTGCTCAGCAAGAAGAGAAACGATTTAACTTCAGAGCCGCTCGGAGAAGCTTCTGAAATTAAAAATAGGGGAAATCCTCCCGATGAGACCCACGTTTCTGCTGGTGTGGTTGCTTTCATGTAGTTTCAGACAGACAGTGCGTCAACAGCTCTCAAAATGTGCATTGTGCTTTGTCTATTGATGAAGTCTTTTTTCCTTCGTAACTTTATCGACATTATTAATGACACATAATAATTATCACATCACCAGAATTTGCTTGTCAACTACAAGCCACCTCAGATTCTGGGAGTTAACTAAACGTCAATCATCTTTTACTTTTTAGCATCTCTTTCCTCTGGATGACCCTGACTTAGCGCTGCTGTGGCGTCGCTGTGCCACAAGGGGGCACTGCAACTTCATGGCCACAGAATGGAGAAGAAGAGGAACTCCCCTGGACAGTGAGAGCTTGGCTGAATGCGAGACAAATGTGGGGGGGGCGAAGCCAGGCAGCAACCACGAAATAATGAGAGAAAAGAAAGAAAAAATAATTTCTTAATTACTGATGTAGAAAATCTTGGTTTGGAGCGGTTAAAGGGCAAAAGCAAGTCTTTGGAGTAGATCTGAAGAGTTTGAGAAAAGACACCATAACGTCTCCTTTCTCTGCTTCATGGAGGACACGTGCATTGTCATCCCTCACTTTTATCCACCTGTGAAGGAAAAATCTGTGGTTTGTATGCTGGTAAACACTGGAGTTATGTGGATCACTAATGTCCCCACCCAATGCTGAAAAGATGTTTGAATACACTTGTCACAAATGGGACTCTGGTGCGCCTTGTTGTGACTTGGACTTGACCTGAAAGTTGCTCTCGCAGCTCTGACTTTCATCAACAACACCTCATTTACAGAGAAATGCTCACAACATCAGCCCTGAGTCACAATGAGCGAGCACAATAACCTGAAAAAGCTAGAACACCAAGGTTATAGTCAACAGAGGGAAAGGTCAGGGGTCAGAGCCACAGAGCCTGCGCAACAATCACCAATATTTTCCCTGTAGGTGTTGAAAATGTAAATCGGCGACATTGAAAAATAAGTGGCAGCTTTTCTTGTGAGAGTGGGGAGGACAAGGACACAGCAACTGCTCGAATACAATTCAAGACGCAGGATTTTTGCCAGCTTGTTGTGCTCCTAATAGCTTAGGTTCATGCTACATACAAACAACTGCTCATCCTGCCTCTGCTGCTCCACAATACTGCCGTTGTTTGTGTGGGAGAGCTGACCTCTCTGAGGTCAGCTTATTTCTGTAGCATCTCATCAGTCCTGATGAGAAAAGTAGGCCCCATTTTCGAAGTTTTGAATGTTTGTGACGGGAATTTGTCAGGTAGCATAAATGAACCAACTAGGGCTGCAATCTTTAAGAAGATGTACTTATTTAATACAACTGGATACTGTTATTAAATTTAAAAGATGAGGAGGAATTTAAAGGAAGACTCACGAGGAAGGAAGCAAAAATCAGTAAGAAAGTTTTGGGGTGATTTTTTTTTGTGTGCGGGTCATAAAAGTGGGAAAAAAACATCTGTGACTGCAGTGATGTCATTGAGAAGAGCGACAAAAGAGGAGCAATTAACAAGCATGCACGCCCACACATAGACACACACACACACACACGCACACACACATACACACCAGCAGTGTGAGACAAACAGAGCTGTAAAAACAGGGCCAGCTTGCGGCCAGTCAGTCCGTTACCCATAATGCCTTGGGTCTGGATGGTTGTCACTAGGTTCCGGTCGGCGTGGCAACAAAGCTTATTAATCTGCTGATGGAGGGCCAGCTGCAGAGGTGGCTGACACACACACACACACACACACACACACACACACACACACACACACGCACACACACACACACACGCACACACACACACGCTGCATCATTGCCAGTCAAACCCATAAAGGTCATCACACTTTTGTGCCATTAACATTTTTAATGTGATCAGTGTTTTCTGATTAGTTGTAATAAAGTCTGGAAGTGTGCACACATTTGTGTTTTTTTTGTGGGGGGGGGGGGGTGTTTTTTAGTATTCCTCCAACTTTAATGTTGTTCCCCAGCATATCCCTGCTGGTTGCCTAGAGACAGGGATTTGAACGAGGCCCCTTGGTTCATTCCCACACAGTCCCCTGGTCTCTATGTGTGTGTGTTTGTGTGTGTGTCTACAAGCGTACACACGTGCGTGTGTGTGTGTGCGTGTGTGCAAGCATGTTGAAAGGATATTTCTCTCCTTTGCCTTTTGATTCAGTCTCAGTGTGAAGCAGCTCCCCGTGGAGGCAGTATGGGTGGGCAGAGAGGAGGAGAGGTGGAGGAGGTGAAGATGAAGAAGAGGAGAGGAGGGAAGAAGTGACACGAAAGAAGGAGGCTGTGGAAGACAGGATGGAATGGGCAAACGGAGGGAAGGAGAAAAAACCCTGAGCAGTATGTTGTATACTAGTCACACATCAGGGCCTGAAAACAAAGACCTCTCCCTCAGCTCCTTCCTCTGCCCCCCCCCATCCTTCCAAACTTTCTCTTCTCACAGGAAGAGAGGGAGACCGAGTGTTCCAGCCGTCGGACAGAGGGAGGGAGGGCTGCCAAACCGTGCACATGCTCTTATTTGCTTCCATGTTTCCTTGTCCTTGTCACCTGACATGTCTGTGAGTAATAACAGTAATACAATTATGTTATTACACAGACGTTCTGCTGAGTTTTCTCTATTTACGCTCCTAGTTGTGCCACCATGAGCGGCCCCACCGTCAGCTTCATCATCCAGTCATGAAAACACAAACGTCACCTGCGGCTTGATCTTTACAACAGTCTGGATTCTGTTACAGCCTGGAGGCCACAGCCGACCGCCAGAGCTGTCCTCAAAACAGCCGCCGGCCCGTTTCATACCTTTGCTTCAGGACTCTAATCCCTCCAAGATTTGCCACCAGCAACTCTGCACCTTTACAGCGACACTTTCCCGAGTGTAAACGGGGATACGGCGTAAAAAAAGCGCATTTCTCCGCCCTTTCCATCCCAAAGGCGTCGCAGCAGGCCGCCAGGCCACATTCTTACGCACCAAACTGAGAATTTGTCAGGCCAACACTGAAATCAGCAGAACACGGGACACCGCTGACGCACAAGTAACTTAAATATTATCTGTCAAATCCTTCCGCACTAAATGTTACATATTTGGTGTTTTCTCAGAATAATGTGTCTCACAGTAATAATACAGATTTTCCCAATAATGTGAAACACAGTAAATTAGCACTTCACAGGCAGTAATAACAGTTATTACCAATCAGAAAGTAAGTTCTATCTTTGTTGTATCATCACCTCATACAGAGTGAAGTTGAACTATTCCAAAAAAGTGTCACTCTGACTTAAATTCAGCGGGATTAGTCATCATCTTCCCACTTCTCTCTTTAGGATGACAGCTTTAATTGACACTTTAATTCTGCCGCTGTTCTGGTTCCTGTGACAATAGAGGCTCTACACACACACACACACACACACACACACACACACACACACACTGGGGCTCTTCAGCGCTGATTACTCACAAGAGGAACAAACTATTTTCACTTATGAAATACAGCAATTAGCCAGAACACCTAACAAACCCACTCATCTGGACTCAGTCTGAATCACTTTCTGCTAGTTGGCCAGGTTCTTCCCAACTCCCATGAGCACTTGCTTCCTCCTCTTCTCCCTTCTTCTTCACCCCCCCCCAAACCGGTGCCGCCACCACCTTCGCCCCTGAGCTCCCCTCTGCATTCCTCCCCGCTGATGTCAGAATTTAAATGAACTGCTGTGCAAGTGTGTGTTCACGTGTGTTCATGTGTGCTAAAGGGTCAGGCTCGGTTGCCAGGACGATGGGCTCTCCAACAGCTCTCCGCTCTGACGCATTGAGCCCCAAACTCTCCCCAAAGCATCATGGGAAAACAATTTAAACCTCCTCCAAATCTCTCTTGTGCTCCTTCTCTTTCTTTTCCTTTGTCCCTCCATCTCTCCTCCTCTCTCCATCCCAACCTCTCCATCGCTCCCTCTCTCTTTCAAACAACCGGCATTCAAGCTGGAGTTCCTTCCTGGATCGAGAACACTTTTTAGCCAGGAACATTCCGTTTTCCACCTGAGACCTCTCTTATAGGATGGAACAACAGAGGTTCCTTATTCTGAAGTTTGGTTGTGTTTTTGGGGCTAAAACCTGATTCCTCTGCTCACAGGAAGTGACACGGCAGCGAAGCTCTCAGCCTCACTGATGGCTTCAGACTTTGCCGTTTTAGGTCACGGTAGATTTTTTTCCCCCTCAGACGTTGGTGTTGATTGAATTTAAAACAAAGAAGGAAATTCTTCGAGTACACGTGCACAGAGCGTAAACAGGCTATTTTGGCTTGAGGGTTTCATTTGGCTCCAAGGATGGATGACGGAGGCAGATTTTGATCTGTTTGAGCCCAAAGGTCAGTCGTTAAATTCAAACAACTCCAATTACAAGTACAGTTTTGACTGTTTTAATGTTTGTTTCTCACGCCACACGAGGATTTGAGAGCAATTTCTGGCATCTTGCACGAACGACATGGTTTGGGGATCTAGCTAAAGCCTCCCATTGTCAAGCTGTTTTGCATGAATTGAGGCTTGAAAAGGAATCTTGTCCACCGGAGACAGTTGTTCTGCACAAGCAGCAAAGGGAATGTTTTTAAATTCTTTTGCTGGTTTAACGATGAATTTCAGTTCTGGCAGCAGTGAATTCATTAAAGTTTCGGCTTCAGCGGGTCGTTTCTGAGAGAAAAGATGTCCATTCTAAGACAGAATCAAACTTTAAAAACAGCGCATCTTTTTCCGTAATCGGTCCGGAGATGGATTTCACGTCCCGTCGCCGTCTGCGGGGCTCCTCGCGCTCCGTCAGGGCCTTTGTGTACTTTTCCTGCATTGTTGTTTTCGCAACTGCCGTCTGCTTCCCGGCATATTATCTCCACACGTGCTGTTCAAATTCAATTAGGCCCTTCTTTCCATTCCGTCAGGTCCGCTCGGCAGCTGAAATCATTTTTGGAGGCTGCAGTAATTTACAACACGGCGTTAACATCTTCTGTCGGAAGCCTTCAAGTCTTCGTCTCTCTGACAAACTTACCGAAGCCATAGATAATTCATTTGATTCTAAATTACAGCTTTCCGTCGCGCAACGCGTCCTTCTTGCAGGGGTTTGTTGTGACAAGCATCCGCACTGCTCGTCTCCCGACCGTGATTTCTGTCGGCCCCGATGACAAAGATATCATGCAGCGCGTCTTTAAACACGACGCTGACATGTGGCACTTATCCACTCACTCAGAGGGAACGCGGCGGCGTTGCTTCTCGTGACACCTCGCTCATTTCCCATGATGCACATGGAAGAGGTCGCCTCCGCATTAGTAATAATAGGAGTTCTTGGAAATTTTGGGACGCTTCCTCCGAGATGGGAATGGGGTGGGGGAGCGAGTCGGGGGACAAAAGCTGCCAAAGAGCCATTGTCTCTCCATAAAATGAGACATTTTCTCTGTTATGTGTGAATGAGTCACTTATGAAGGCAATGTAACTTTATATAAAAGGAGTCATTTATTTAATTCTGGTTCGGGTCTAAATTTGCATCTGAAGCGTGACAGGGCTTCATTTAAAGAATCTGACTTGTTGGGGAGGGGGGCAATAGAAGTGCAAAAGAAAGGAAAAGAGAGGTGAAGTCCTTGTTTTCCATCTCTGAGTGAAGGTCACCAATGTTCTATTCACCTATTGATGATTTATGTTTCTAATTAAGAATTCTCACGTGGCCTTGGCTGTGATTCCCTGCTTTTGTCGTCGGATTTCAGCCCGCCGCGGCTCCTCCGCCGCCTCGGAACCAAGAACCAAGCCAGAAGCCTGAACCGGAGGCGCGAGTCGTGCTGGAGGGTTTTTTAATCGTCGAATCGCAGTTTCACAGCTTGTGCAAAAACTGCGATGTGCTCCAAATTCCAAAGAGGTGGCAAACTTCCGAGCACCGCTGCTCGCCAAAGCCTCCGTGTGTCTATAGATGTCAAGTGTTAGCGTGGGGGTTAGAAACCAGCGCAGCGCCACGGCTCCGTGAATGTCTGAATGCTGTCAGAGTGGATCAATACCTCTCTGAAATTGATTTCACTTCCCAGGGCCAAAACAACTTTTAACATTTCAGATGACCTTGTGTTGGACGAAACGCGGCGATTTTGTTAATTTGTTTTTAAAGAGCCGACGAGGAGGTTCCTAAAGGTCTGACTGTTATTTTTTAAGTACATTCTTTGATTGAGGCACTCGAGATGCTTAAAGTGTTTATCAGAACTGCGGGTCTGTTCTGCTCTCTGATGTCACCAAGGTCATGTTTGATTTCATTATTCACAGAAGTTTGTTAAAAGTTGCGTGATGAGTATCGATTAGTGGTGAAAGGTTCACAAATTCTCCTCTGAAGTCACAACACAGGGTCCAAGGAGGAGCTGGGGTGTTCACTTGCTCATCGCGTGGTTGCTCGTCGTCTAAATTTAGCCGATAACGCTGTAAACAAGATCGGAGGCAGAGTTCCGCGGTCATCGCAGCCGTCCAAGAAAGGTTAGCAAAGGTTGGGGAAGATTTTTAGACCGGGACAGAAAGTCACCAACCATTAATAAAACAGGAAACAGCAGGAAAAGGACCAAACAAACTCTTGGAGGAAGAATGAAAATCATGCTTGGCTGATGATTTCTGATGACATCACAGTTTTGTGATTGTATATTTTCAGTCCCTGACCTTTGAACTGGACATTCTCCATCTTAATTAGCAGCCAACATGCAACATAATGGGATCTGTCACATAGGAAGCGTCTAGAACCTCACCTCTAGAACCAGATGGCGCAGCGCCACCTTGACCCAGAGGATTCTGTTTGCCGTCACAACAAGGGCCCAATAAACCGATTATAGCGAAGAGATGAAAAATCGCTGATACATTTGCTGTTCAGGCTTCAGCGCGTCCTCTCATGTGCGTGTCCCTGACCCGGACACACGCCGATAATTAGCCCGCTAGATGTTTTCCCGGGTTGTGTCTCTGACAGCTGCACACGTCAGTCAACGCGGGAGGTTTAACTCTGAGGCTGTAAAACCTGAGCTGCTGACGACCTTCAGCACCCGAAGGTGCGTCACACCACCTCCGAAATATTTGGATGCCGAATTTGGCGTTTGGTTCCCAGCGACTCTCATGACAGACAACAATGCAACAAACAACCTCTGCATCATATTGCTTCCTTCCGGCCTCACTTACACCGATGCTTTTAACATTCCTCACAGACTTAAGGAGACACAGATAATAAAATTCCAGGGCGAAGACAGAGAGACGTATACACACAAAGATGAGGACGCCAGAGCCGAGTCTGTCTGACCTTCGCCTTGTGCGAATCTGTGTGAAAACAGCCTGGCGTAGCCTCAGGCTGCACACACACACACACACACACACACACACTCCACACACACCTTTTCATTTCATTTCTTGCAAATTTCAATGGAACGTTAAGGTTGGAATTTAATGATTTACATTTCGGGCTCTTTAACTGATTTTGCTTCAGCCTGAAAAGAAACGTCAGTTTCAGCAAAGCGAACGTTTGAACAGGACGCCGTCCCCAGGACTCGGGTGATGGGCGTCCCCGGGCTCTCAGTGATGTCAAAGGAGGCAGCGTGCGTCGGGGACCGGAGGACATGTTAGCTGCATTCCCCAAAAACGATTTGCGTCTCCGTGTGTGTGTGTGTGTGTGTGTGTGTGTGAGAGAGAGAGAGAGATCACAACTTGAGTGCTTCTGTCAGCTTTAACCGTCTCCAAAAGCACACAACTGTTTCATTAAAGAAAGACAGGCTGCGATAGACACACATCAACCCCCCCCCCCACCTCCTCTCTCTCTCCTTGGTTGTCAATGCTCGCTTTATCTCGCTCCGTCTCCCTCTCTCGCTCTTCCCATCTCCTCCTAACCGTTGTTTTGACATCCATCATGGGCGTGGCTAAAGAAAAGAAATTTGTCTGTCGGTCAGTCTGTAAATTTTTAGGTTGATAAGATGTCGGGGAGAGGGAGAATCAGCCAAATTCCCCCCACCCCCACCCCAACACCACCACCACCTACTTTCCAATCTCTCAGAGATGCATTAAAACAGTTGAGTGGGAGAACTACAATTTTAAAGATAAGGATTTTTTTTTAAATTTGAATATGAATAGTGGGTCTCATATGTGTCCCTGCAGAAGGTAAATTTAGGAATTCCTCTTTCCGTGCTATTTTTTCTTTTTATTTTATCGGGACAGTGACAATTGGTATGTTGTTGTCAGGTTAAGTGTACATGTATGTAGTCTTTGTTGTGCCGGGATGTTATAGTGGTGATAGAACCCACAAAAAAAGTTGAGTACTGTACAAAAGGTGAGTGGTCTGGAAAACCGATCATGCTCCTCTGTCATCCGTCCACCCTTTTTATCCAAACCCACCGTAGTCGTACATCGTGGCCGGGCAACCTCACTGGTTTCATGCTTCAACAAGCTAGCACACTCTCAAATAATATTCATTTGTAGTTATGCCTACACGTAGTTTATGTTTGGAAGTTCACACATAGGGTTGTCCTAAAATATCGGATACGTTCGTGCTTTTAAATGTCCTTTTGTGACCTTTCCTTTAAGCGCAGTTTAGATCCTTACAAGATGGGATCGCACAGTAGCCCATAATAGTGAGCAATCTTCATAATGTGAAGGGAATTCATATGGAATTCTGGACCTGTTGATTAATATCTGCCCTCTATCATCCTGCCGATGGAATCAGATGTCTAAAAAGGCCAACAGCATCAAAACTACCCTTTCCAGAGTGTATTTTTTTTCTTACAAATGCTAAAAACTGTGACCACCTGCAACAGAAACGAGCAATAAAATCTAAATCTCCTCTCAACTTCCCATGTGGATCCTCCCACCTCTCCCCGCTCATCAGCCCTCTCCATTAGAGCCAAAGGTGTTGGGATGCTGTCAACATTCTCCGCATGGAGAGATGTTTTCGCTGCTGATTAATTGCAGTCTGATCGCTGCCATCGCTGCTCCCTGCTAATTTCTCTCTGCCTGGGTTTTTACAGCCTGCAGCAGCCTGGGTGTGGGGGTTTCTGCCGGTAATTGTGCGGTATTTGTTGCTAATAGGATAATAATTGGAGCAGGTGCGGATAACTGGGTGGTTATTGGCCTGTTGAGGAGAGATGGAGTTTGGCACCATGACAAGGTTGCCTGCTGTGCAGCGCCATCATGCAGATATGTAAAAGCACATTTTTGAAAGTGCCGCAGAGGGAGGTCAATTATGGGTCCCCCCCCCCTCTTCTTTCTTTCTTTTTCTATATAAGCATACAGTATCAATATTTTTCTTTGAAGCATTTCATTCAATTCCCAGTTCTTTTCTTGGCATCTAGAAAGTGACTCATTCCACGTGCACAAGGAACCTGGAACCACCCGAGAAGAAACAGAGAAAATTGCAGCTTTCAATAGTCAGAGCCTGCTGTTCAAACGATTACCTCCACCAAGCAGATCATATTATGGCTTTTTCCTCCCCACCCAGATGCAAGGTGGATGTAGAATATTACAAATAAGATGGAAGAAAAACTTTAGCTAATTTCCAGCATGATAGCAAAAAAAAGGGAAATTGCTGAGTAACGCCGCTAACCCGGGTAAAGCTGCAGCCGTGATTAAAGTCTCCTCGCTAAGGTCATGCTTTCAAGAAGTGAGCCACCATATTTGGGCAGCAACAGCATTGTTGAAGCCACCCCCGCCCTCATTCCCCTCAGAGACTCCTCATCCTTGAATATGGTGATGATATTAATACTAATCGTAATATAGCCAGCGATAGATATAGGCTTTGCTGCTTTGAACTGTAAATGGGTTGTGTTTGGGGGAAGAGAGGTGATTAGGAGCTGCGAGACGGTATAAGATGGTAAATCTGGGGAAGCAGAGGCATTCCAGCCCCCCACCATAAACAAATAATCCAGCAGTGCTTCTGAAAACCCCCTATGCCATCTCAAATCAGTTTGGATTAGGACAGAATACAGGAATGTTCCCTTTAATGTCACACACTCAGAGAGAGCGAGAGGGGGAGAGAGCGAGGGAGAGAGCATCATCGTCTTCCTCCTGCCGTCCCACCACCCCCAGCCTATCTGCAGTGTGTGGTGTTTAGACCTGCTTAGCCAAATGAGCTCCTAATAAATGCAGCGCTGAGCCGCCTGCTGAGGAGCCGCCCATAATTGGAGGGCTTTCTCCTTCGGTTTAGAGAGGAAAGCTTTAATGAAGGAACGGGGTGGAAGGTGTGTGTCGAGGGTGGAGGGTGCGAGCGCGCGCGAGTGTGTTTGCTAGGTGGAGCGGGGAAGTGTGTGCAGAGGGTGGAGTGTGTGGGGGCGAGCCGCGTACGTGGAAGGTGTGTGTGGAGGCTTTGCTGTAAGTCATACATGTGTTTCCTCCTCGGCCTTGTTCATATGGAAATGCCTCTGTTCGACGCAGCACTTCGCATCCCAACACACTCGCTTTATTTTTAAATGAACCTTCCCTTATCACTGTTGCTCCCTCTCCCTGCCTTACGTTTCCCTCACTCTCTCATGTTTAATCCGCCATGCCAACGGCGTCGCAAAGCAGCTTTGTGCTCCAATAATAGGAAACCATAAGTTAATAAATACGCCTCATTTTGTGTGAACTTGCATGCCTTAAACACCCACAAATCCTTTATTTTGCCTTCATTTCCCCCCCTGGTTTGTGTTCATCATCTGTCATCACTGCTTTCAGGTGCAGAAGAAGAAGGAAAAGAAGAAGAAGACAACTTTTCACTGCACGTGTATGAATTTATGCTATATTGGTTAGTTGCTGGAACTCAACTGAAATGCTTCCATCACCTGGTTGTTGTGGAGATTTTGGGATGTTGGAACTCCTTTAATCCAGTTTTAAATGCAGCTGTGAGGCTATTCTCGCCGTGAAACCTTCACCGTAGCTCTACGGGGCCACGTGCACGGCCGAAACCACATGTTTGGCTATATTTGATTGAATAAAGCTGCAGTGCAGTCGCAGGCTGCAGAGGTCGCGCAGGAGATGTAATCGGTCTCACTGTCCCAGATTACACCCATGATAAGAGGAGCTGCGGCTGAATGTATGTATGCAAGCGAGCAAAACAGCCCCGCAAGGTCGCGCTCGTGTCGCCGTGCTGCTAAACGGGAAAGAGGAAGCGGCCGCTATAAAAAGGAGAAAACTGAAAAGAGACAAGGACGAGTTGAGACCTGACAAACAAAAAAAAAACCACACATTCAACGCCGCCCCGTGTATCTCCCATAGATGCTCACAATAAGGTCTTTGCTGCCTTTTGTTGATTCCTCTGCTCCTCCTTCTCCTTCTATGTTTTCAGCGCTAATTTGATTTCCAGAAACTGGGGTTTTTGTCTCGTCGGGTGACTGACAGTTGCTTCCGCCTTCATGAATGCTGAGTGGGGAAAAAAAAGATTCCTTTGGATAATGCTGCTCTCTCTCTTATATCAAGCTCCAATAATTAATTCGCACACATATCTGCAACATTAGTTCCCGAGGAGATAATTAGGAAAATGATTTTTGTATTGTTCCGCCCGCATCTATCGAGACAACACGGCTATCCGTTTGTAGAGGAGCTTGTAGTCGCCATTACCGTATCTTTAAAGGGCAGCCATTTTGCCTTTCCTAATTGCATGACGGGATTGAAGAAATGCTATTAATTGAGTGTGGTGAGTATGCATTTATCTCAGTTTTGTTCTCATCGGTGTGTGTTGTTCCACTGTGTGAGTCTGTGAAGGGGAGATAGTGTGTGTGTGTGTGTACAAATAAACTATCTCTGTCACATTCATTATCATCATAAGTCATTTATTTTTCTGCTATCTGGCGGCAGACGTTGGTGCGTGGGGCTGCGCCGCGCAGTCACGCAGGGCTGCGGCTGTTTTCATTGTGTGTGTATCTTGTTCATCTCGCTAACGTCGACTGCATGAAAGACAATTTTTATCAATACAGTCGGGCACCAGGCCAGATATCGAATTAAATGGGACGAGGATCCGGGGAACTCGTTCCTGGTTGTTTTGTTTCCGCAGATTGGAGGATTACTGTACATTTCTGTCCGTGTCAAGACGGAAACGGAGAAAATTCGCCTGTTGTTATTGTTTTCTTAGGATGTGTAGAAGTTGTGTGTATAGGAGACGTTTCCTTAGACTTTTCCCAAGCTGGAAAAAGTCAGACAACATCAGGTAAAGCTAAAAATATACATATAGTGGCCTCATCACGGCATCGGTGGATGAATCGGCATCAACAAAAACCCGCCTGGAAAGGCCCCCGAGTACCTGCATCCTGCTGGGAGCGTTCATTTACTGCAGGTTTTTAGACTGGAATATCCTCTGTTATCTGCAGCGTGGCATCCTGTTTGCACCCGTGTGTAGCTGCGATTAGCGAGATCTCGGGGAGATTTAATCTGTCGCACGGCATCGTTCACACGACGCCTCTCGTGCACCATTTAAAGTGTGAATATGGAGTCAGGTATTAGTATTAGTATCACTCTATTAGTACGTCATGTTCTCATCTTCAAGTCGGCCTTATTTCGGAATATTCTGCATTTACGCGCTTTGAAAGGAACCGTGACCACTTTCAGACTGAAATAGTGACGTTCACACTTTACAAGCAGGAGCAACGAGCCCGTGACGGAGCTCCGGTTGGGTTCCTCCTCCTCTGATTTGAGGCAAAGCTCCCGGAGACTTTGGGTCATAGGTCAGAATATCTGACTGTTGCTTCCCTTTTCACTGAGGCCAACGTCACCTTTTGTGTGGGATTCTCCCGCCACATCACGGACGGTCTCCTAAAAGCGCCGTGTGTCGATACAAACACACATAAAGCTGTGAATAACAGTGGTTAGGAGGGACATCCAGCGCGTCGCTTTCAGGCATAATGCATATTAATTTGAACTGTGTAATGATTTGATCTCACTTTTCTATAAAAGGTCTCCCCTGTCACTTTAATCTACAGCGTATGCACACGAGTGTGTTCATCAGAGGAGCATTACGCTGACCTTTACACGCCTGTGCACGGAGGTCCCCGTGCACGAACCCGCTGAAACTGAATACGATCGAATACGTTTTTATTTTATTCCCCTGACTGATGCTACGTACTCAGGCTTATTCACAGGCGCCGCGCGGCCGTCGCCTTTAAATCTGTGCGTTTCGGCCTGAGAGGGCGTTTTACGGGACGTTTCCTGGTGCGCTGAATGCCGTGTGCTCATCTGGGTGTGTGATGGGAAGACAGGTTTGGTGTTTGTCAAAGGTCAGAGTTCATGTTTACAAAGTGTGAAGTTACTTTAGCATGGACGATAGCTATGCAGACAAGAGGCGCGAGTGTGCGTTCTGTTTTCCCACACGCATGCTCCTGAGGCCCCGTATGTGGCTCGTCATACATGTAGAAGTTAATGCGTGCTTGTGAGCATGTGAGAGCAGGTGTGTGTTATATTTAGCGCCGTGTGCGTTCCTTCACCCTGACGTCAGTCAACAAGGCGATTGACCAAACCCTGATAACTAATGGCCTGTCAGTCACAGCAGCAGACCCCTCCCTCTTGGACAATAAGAACCCCTTTCTTCAAAAGCACCTGGCTCAGGTGTGCAGGCACCACCGCGCAGGTCCACGATGCAACTTGCTTGAATATTGCGTTAGCGAGTATACGCACAGTCTTTATAAACCCCCAACTCAGAGCAGGTGGAAGCTAAATGCAAGCAAAGTCTGCAAATTTCCTGTGTTTTGCAATTTCAATTAGTAATTCATGTAATAGAAATCAACAAGTTTTTGTTCCTGATGGCGTCTTTGTTCCACATTTGAGTGAAAGGCCACAAAGTGCACGTTTCAGATGTTAAATATTACATAGAACAAGTTTACCTGTATAAAGATCAGAGACTCACGTCATTGTTACCTGGGAAAATATGCAATATTTTGGATTAGTAGGAATAAAAATCAGGTTGTGTGGTTCAGTGGTGCAGGTTGAGCTAAAAATAATGAATATTCATGTAGAGGAAGCATTTTCATAATGATGTTCTCTCCATCTGCAATCGTTAAATTTGACTGAACACGATTTTCTGATCAAAACCTTTTAGATTTTTAAGGGTTTCTCTCTCTCTCTCTCTCTCTCTCTCTCTCTCTCACACACACACACACACACACACACAAACGCGTTGTTTGCTCTGATCCGGGTGAAACAGGTCTGACATTTGAGACCCAGGTGCTGCCGATGAGGAACGAGGACGTGTGAATCACATTTCCTCTGTGTGCTGCCAACATATTAACACAACTTCTTTTTCTCTGATTTCAGGCCCGCCGTCTGTAAACACTTGTTATGTGTTTGTTTGACGTGCGCTACATGCTAATCTCTGGCACCGAAATAAAAAAAGAACTGCTTAATGTTGTGCTGAAGTGCCCATGAGCAGGCCGGCGGAGGTCACATTTAATCAAAGGAATTGAACAATAGATCAGGCTGGCAGACAGCAGAGCGGCTTCCTGCCAGGCAGACGGGCCGCAGCCTTCCGGGCAGAATTACCAACATCTGAGATGCACTAGTGTCGGTTTTCTGACCAAGAAGCCTGAGGGAGGCGCGCCGGTGCAGCAGCCGGTTCACTGATTAGTCCTCAACGTGTCCAAGCTGTCAATCATTTCATTTTGACCGACGGCTTTTTGTTAAAAACTGCTGGAATCGGTGGCTGAAGCGCCTGAATGGGAGCGGGTGAAGGACACAGCTACCGTCAGCGCCTCCTTAGCATGAACAACAACAATGCTAACGCCAAACGAGCGTCCCTGTGCTTGCGTTGGGCTTTAGCTTCACTACAGGCCTTTTAAACCTTCACATCTGGGTCCGAGACGCATCGACGTTTCGGTCTGAGCCTCGAGGGAAGTTCAGCGATTTCACTGCTCAAACAGGCAAATGAACAAAAACAGAGGAGAAATGAATTAGATTTACAAAAGAATGAGATATCATCGATTCAGGAAGTAAAGTAAATGGTGCCGGAATAAGAACAGAGATATTGATGATGTCATGATGAAACACGCCCCCACGCTCGACCTTCACTGGGTTTCCTTAAAAAATCAGCTTCTTTAACAGGAAGCAGAAATCCGGCAGACGGGGCAAAAAAAGGGGCAAAGGCAGATATGAAAATCAGGGAATAAAGGGTGGGGCAGGTAATGGAAAGGGGGGTGAAAAGACAGGAAATCAGACAAAATAAAACAGGAAATGATGAAAACACAAGACCTGGCAGGTTTTCTGTCTTTTTAAACAGGAGATTTATTTGGAGTGCGTTGGGGCTGGTGGTGGCGTAGACTCTTATTTTTTGGGACAACGTGGCAGCGGAACCTTTTTTCACCGTTTTAGATCCCTGTGATTGTTCTGCACTCTTCTGCTGCCTCTCGGTGCTCTGTGACCTCAGCAGTGAAAGGAATCTACATCATTTAAAAAAATCTGTCAATCTGCGTCAGCTCTTGGCAACCGACACAATTATACTTCATTTATGCCTCCAATTGCCTACATATGTCCATACTTCCCTTCTCTGTGCGCGCCTGCAGTTGTGTGCACGTGTAACGTGCACATCTGGGCTGTTTCTGACACGCGTCCTTACTAGAAAGCTGAGGAAACAGCATCAACAATAGGCAGTCTTTAAATCAGGCACCGTCTCTCCCCACCTTCTCCTTCCGCCGTAATTGTTGCCGCAGATTTTAGTCTCCTTTGTTCGTTCCCTCGGCCTACTTTAAATAACACAGCCTACACATTCGGAGGGGTTACGGCGCAGACAAATATAAAATGGCTCGCGTTCGGCGGATAAATTGCCATTTTCCTTGAAAGTTGCTTGGCATGCTGAAAATCGCCGTTATGGCTTAAATTGCAGATGTAGCCCCAAAGAATATAGAAATAAATGTAAATCTGTGTGTGTGCATGCGTGCGTGCGTGTGTGTGTGTGTGTGTGTGTGTGCCCGAGGAGGCTCTATCTGTCCTTTGATTCCGGGGTGAAACGGTTGCATTTCAACGCGGCAGCTAAAATTGCAGCGGTTGACTAAATATGGATGTGCAGTCGCGACATTAAAGAGGGAGACATAATTGAAGAACATAACTACAGGACATCCCAGAACAAGGTGGGGTGACGGTTGTCGCGGTGACGAATCGGTCTGGAGATGGGGTGAAGGAAGGAAGGGGGGGGGGTCCTTTTTCTCTTCCTGTCGCTCTGTAATTTTCACGTCACTCTGCTTCTATCTGCATCTGTGTCTGTTCCATCCCAGCAGCTGCCGATTCGGCTTCATTGTTTCAGGTTAAATCTTCTCAAGGTTTAAGCATCAACGGGGAATCGGCCGTTTTAATTATACACTTAAATTAATACACCTTTTCTCAACATACATACAAATTTTAACAGAGTTTCTTTAATCATAAATTCAAGCATCCAATCTCGTTTGTGTATATTGAATCTCTTGATTTACTCAGATGATGCGTTCAAAAAGGTTGTGAATTTTTATTGTTTTATGTAGGTTTTTAAAAAAAATGAATTCCCACTTATCAGCTGTTACAAAATGCTCCTTCGCTCCACAAATTGAAAAAATATATCAGTCATAAATTTGAAGGTGATGAAGACGTAAACCGGAGGAAGAGCGCAGTGGAGGCGGAGCCCGCAGGACAGCTGGTCAAACCTCCTGACTGATGGCTCGTGGGTAATGAGGGGTGGCCTCATCTTATTTTGAAAGGCCAGAACACTTCCTGTGGCGATCTGCAGGACAGTGATGACTCCTTGGTGACGGATCTTTATTGCCGCTGTCAGAGAGACGGTAAAGAAAATACTTTTTTCATGTTTAGCTGAAAGAACAAATGAAAAGAGACAAAAAATGGAGCCGTTTTTTGTCTTTTATAAAAGTAACTTTCTGATCGCAGCTCCCTCCAAGTACGATTATGGAGTGTTTCTTAATGCCAGGGAACTCGCACTAAATTCTCACACTAATTAAAAATATCTCGAGCTTAAAAGTCTGTTTTCATCTTTTCACCCAGTCTGACAGTTTAATCTGCGTCTGTTTCCAGTTTGGAACCTTCACTTCTCAGCTCAGCCTTCATTCGCCTCTTTTTGATAATTGCTGAGTTCATCGGCTCCAATCTCATCAAAAACACGTGTTTTTCTTTTGTTTCTTTACTTGTGTGACATTTCAGAGGAAACGCAAAATAAAACAGGCTACTGGAGAGGAAAGAAGCTAAACAACCGAGTTGGTTTCAATGTCTCACATTCAAAAACCACATTTTTTCGTGATCAACAGAATGGATCAAATCAAATTGAAATGGAGGAATTCCTCGCACACACACACACACACACACACACACACACACACACACACACACACACACATCCCTGTATTACAATCTTTCTAAGGACTTTCATAGATGCATTACCCAGCTCCCTAGCTAAACCACCCCAACTAAGCCCCTAACCCTGACCTCTGACCCCTGACCTAAACCCAATTCTAAAGTCAACCTTAAAACTACGTCTTAACCCTAAAAAATCCTTTGAAGTTGTGAGGACCAGTCAAAATGTCCCTACTTTGCTAGTAGAATGAGTACTTTGTTACTCAATAAGTAGCAAGTACAAGAAGACACACACACACACACACGCACACACACACACACACACACACACACACACCCACACACACACACACACTGGTGAACACATGGTGCTTCCTGCTGCTGGCAGGACCTGTTGGTGTGTTTGAGTATTGATGCATTCTAAATTAATAAACATATCTGACAAGTGCAAAGAAGACACCCGAGGGTATCATCATGTTTGCAAACAACAGCCCCCTGCCCTCCCAACCCCCCCACCCCACACACACACACACACACACACACTGGCGTGCACAGTCAGTGAGCACTCCCTGAGGAGTACCGATTGTCTAATGATTCAATTAGCTGCGCGGGTGCTGAGAGCTACAGGAAAGATGGAGCGATAATTGAGAAACATGTTTTATCCAGACAGATGGAGACATTTAGAGAGATTCGTGCACACGCAACACAATATTAATCACAATAATGTTACTAATAACCTAAAGATATGAAGTTTTCATCAGTCGCCTGTAATTTGAGGTGCTCAAATATTGACAGTGGATGATTGGTCGCGCCACGCTGCTCCTCTACGTCTGTTTACCAGTGTTGTATTGTTTACTGAGGCCTATTTGTTTGCTTGTTTCCAGTCGTGTTTTCATCCAGGTCGTCTTTCAGCGCGGTTTAGTCTGACTGGAAAGAGAGTTTAAACAGCTGCCCTGTGTGTGTGTGTGTGTTTGCCTGTGTCTACATGTGCCTGTATTTGTATGAATGTGCATGTGTGATGGTGGTGGGGGGGTAAACAGGGGCCGTCAGGGAGATCTTTTGTGTTGCAGAAACGTTGACTTCACCTTCCTGGTTGACCTTTAGCTGTGGGACTGTGGTTCCAGCTCATCACATGACCTCGGGGGGGTGAAATAAAGCGATTCTTAGCTAAGCGGAGCGCCATCAGACGTCTTGTTACTGGAAAAAACATTTAGAATTAAGGATTGTGACAGAAAACAGGTTACCTGAGGGTCTTCGGCCTTGATTTGTCTTTGGATTTTACAACTTAAAGAGATAAAGTTTCAAACTGATCGAGACTTTTCCCAGAGTGAAAGCGAATAACATCTCTTTTGTCTTTTGGGTGAGCAGCTCTCTGGAGGGTGAATGCGGCTTCATTTCCAGGTTCATGGTGAAATCCGAAGAAACTCGTCAGCCCCTCGCGCAGGCAGAGATGGGCTGCGTGTTCAGCTGCAGCTGACGCTGTTTTGAGACCGTATTTAATCTACTTGTGACCCAAATCAGGGTCCTGACCCAGATTATGAAACACAGCGAAGTGTCTGATTAAAGGCCAGACCCCGACATGTCAGTTCCAGGACCCTCAGCCCTCAGAGGCAAACAAGTCCTGAAGAGAAGCCACTGTTCAGATGGAGACACACTCACTTCACCCCATTAGCCCGTCCACACAGTCATGCTAGTGTGTGTCTGAGTGTGTGTTTGTGTGTGTGTGAGAGAGAGAGGGAGAGAGAGAGAAAGAGAGAGAGAGTCCTGCTGGGTGGCAGAATTAAAGGAGAGGTCTGTTGGAGCGGAGCCTTTGAAATGGACACACATGGACTTCCTCTCTCACACACACACACCCACGCACACACACACCCTCAGGTCCTCCTGCAGCACCAACCATCAACACTCCACAGAGAACTGAGGGTCTGCTGTCCATCCCGTTGCTAATCTTTACACATGTAATAATTCACCAATGTTTCCAGAGATGTTTCCTCCCAAACTCAGCGAGACCCTCTTCATTCTCCAACCTCAGAAAACCCACTCGCCCAAGCGTGCCCGTGCGCTCCTGTCTAAAATGGCGGCGGAACCTAAAAACGAGCCCCCACAGCGAGAATGATTTTTCCCTTCCACAGCCCCAAACGTGCAGTTTAGCTAATTTTCCTCCCGGTCCTCGACAACAGCACCAGATCTCCAGCGCGAACAGGTAAGGAAAAAGCCAGCGCGCGGGAGGGGAAGGCAGCAGAGGCCGGCGTGCTGGAAATAAAGAGTGGAAGCGAGTCCGCTCGATTACCAGCCCCCTGTCTCTCATAATTGCAGCGGCTCCGAAACAACCAAAACAAACCAAATCAGGGCTAAAGTATCTGCCTGTCAACGCTGCCCGCTGTGAGCCAAATAGCTGCTGGAGAAATGCTTTTTTTGAAAAGCAGCCATGGTAAATATGCCTCTGAGCGCGGCAGAGCGGGCCCTCCCTGCCGACCATCCTTCTTTTTCACCCTCCATCCGCAGCAGTGTTCTTCCTCCTCTTCCTCCTCTTCCTCCTCATCTCTCCGTCTCTGCTTTGCCGTCACACTCGGGCGTTTTAGGCGAAACCGCTGATGTCGGATCTGCTTGATATTCGTCTCTCGCGTTCCTTAAACAACCTTGAGAGGGAAGACAATGTTGTTGGATCACACCGCTAGCATTTTTAGATTGGACGGTTCCCGTTTGAGGCGAGAAGCTCATTTGAGGACGTGAAAAACTGCGAGTTGTGTCTGGCACGTGCGGCAGCCTTGGTGTCTCGGACAAAGGAAACGAGTTTGGAACAGATTGACACTTTGATATTTGACACATTTGTGTAAATAACATATATAATGTGAGACAGAGGCAGGAATGCTAATGCTAGGTCTCACACAGTCAGGATTTTTCATTAAATATCAAGGCCACTTCTGGCACATCGTTAACGTCTCTATAGCAACGAGGCATGAACGTTTTCTAATATGGCTGTAATGAGAGGTGTCACGTGTGATGTACTGGGGTACTTTACTGGGAAATCCAACCAGCAGCAGTTGTGACTGTAGCTTTATTAAAGACAGCGGCAAAGTCACCTAAGTGACAGCGCTCCTCCTATATCCACGTGTGTGTGTGTGTGAGAGAGAGAGAGAGAGAGAGAGAGAGAGAGAGAGAGAGAGAGAGTGTGGAGGCTGGTTATATGTCACAAAGGATTAATATTATTTTTAATGACGGTTTTAGTCTTTATGTTCACTGCAAACAGTGAAAGAGTCTCTCACTCTCTCAAAGACACACACACACACACACACACACACACAGGCACACAGGCACACACAGGCAAATGTACAAACAGATCACCATGTTTTAATGCCCCATAAACAGTATTAATGACACCTCTAAAGCCTATTAGTGGGTTAAAAGATGTAAACCAGCTCTTCAAACAGCGTGAGTGTGTGTGTGTGTGTGTGTGTGTGTGTGTGTGTGTGTGTGTGTGTTTATTGTACAGTTGTAGGATGTGCTGATACATTTCCAGATAAACCATTATGAAAGTTCTTGAGGAGCTTCTTTAGCCTGTTGGAACAACAACGTAATGTCGCCAGTAATAAACACGTTACTAAGCTGTTACGCACCACGTTTCCTAAAACAGCCACCTTGATGTTCTGCTACCATCCTCAAGGTAATCGGTGCACTTCACCTCATTCAACAGCCCGGTGTCGTCTCAATGTGCAGCTTTGATGTCTTTCATTTCCTACCTGCTGTTTGGGAACCTGACTGCGCCTCCCACCTGACCAGGTAGGTTCATGTGAGCCCCGCCTTAGATCAACCTCCTAATGCTGCTGCGCTCTCTCGGCTCTTCAAACTGCTCCTGCGGCAAGAACCAACCTGTCCTCGCACTTTGTTTTTCTCAGTGTGTGTGGTTGTGTGTGTGTGATGCCAGGCTGGGGCGTGGCCCTGGCCAGTTTACTCTCACCGAACAAACAAATCTCTGATGTGTTGTTCTAACCCTGATAGCCGCGGCCGCCGCCGTGTCAACAACAGGCAGGAAAAAAAAGTCCTCTTTCGTCTCCGTCTGCTCTCTCTCCCCGTCACTGTCTTTGTCGTCCTTTGAAATCTTTCATTTTCTTTTGTCTTCATTCCAAATGCCGCAGTTCCTCCCTCCACTCTCCCTTTTCCGTCTGCGATCCTCCCTCGGCTTTCTTCCTTTGAGCGGGCAGAGAAAGCGTAACCACAGAGCGGCTGTATGTAAAGGAAGTGGCTGAGCCCAGCTTTGCACAACTGTTTGGTGATCTCTGTTGCCAATTTGTATCTGTAAATCTTTGAGAGTCCTGTTTGTGTGTTTGTTTGAGCCCGGCCAGGTGTGCTGGATCCCAGCCAGCCCCGAGAATAAAACCTCTAATCCCATTTCCTATTATCCATACATGCCTGTTCTAATCATTTGCTTTGAACTTGTTATTTAGGCTTTTTTTTTTTTTTTCGCGTTTGAATTGACGGCCGCGGCGGCGCTCTGCCGGTTTCGTGGCCTCAGGCCTCGTGAAACTCTTCGCTGGTTTCTGTTTAAATGTTAATACACCAGAGATATTTGCTGCCATTATAAAGCGGAAGCCGACCTGCGGAACATCGCCGAGGTGAAAAGACTCTCCGGCGTTTCAAGTGCAACTTTTTCACTTCTCCCTCTCATCCAGCTTCACTTTGAGTTGAACCTTTCATTATTTCCACTCCAGACGAGAGCTGAAGAGAGCTGAAGCTGATGGCCACGACGAGGAGCCCAGGCTCCGGGTCACTCTGGGAGGGGAGGCCGAGGCGTCAGGACCAGCATCATCGGGATCCTTCTACTCCACTGAAGTGTCTCGGACCCTCTCACCCTGGAAGCACCGAGGCTCCCGTCCACAGGAGGACACTTATGAGCCTCCTGTGGGTGGTGGACTGACAGGAAGTCAGTCCCGTGTCTCTGCACCCGGGCCTGAACCCTGAGAGACCTGATCAGGAGCCAGGTGGAGGATCACTGGGCCACTTAAACTAAAGGTGGTGGTTCAAGGAGGAGCAGGAAACAAGGTGCAACGGTGCTTGACGTGACAGGAAGTCAAATCAACAAACAAACAAAAAAGCACGAGCGTCTTTCTAGTTGTTTCATTCTGAAATAAGTAAACGTGTTTTTCCCACCAACGTGTCTCAATCCTCATGATTCCCTCCTTGGTGTTAAAGCTGGGTGAAACCCTAAATAGAGGTATGTTAAAACCTTGTTTAACTATTATGGAGTTCTGAATCACACACACACACACACACACACACACACACACACACACACACACACACACACACACCGTGGTGTTTTGACGGCATGTCAGTGTTAAGAGATCAGTTTAGACCACCCCAGAAGAAAGGCTAAGGGATTAAAGGTGCAAAAGAAAAAAAAAAACAATAATAAAAGTTATTGTTCAAATGTTGAGCCTGCATAAAAAATTCAGCATGAAAAGAAAATTTGAATGAAAAACAGATGCGAGTAGGAAATGTCAGGGAAGCCAAGGTCCTCCTCACAACCACGGAGATCCATTTTTGTTGCTGGAGATTGCAATTAACGCACCTCTGTTATTAACATTTTTCACTATTAATGGGCCCCCCCAAAAAAATTTGTAGAACCAAAAAAAAGCCGCAATTAAAGGGAAAAAAATCTCTCTTGACCTTCAGCGGGTTTGAACTTCGGAATAGTTTTTCCTCCACTTCTGCTCAGAAACTCCTCAACATGTGATCACAACTTTTAAAAAAGCAGTAAAGTCCCAGAAAACACCAACTTGGGGGGGTCACGGGCACACAAGAATCAGACTTTAGAGCTATAAATGGATGTGGGGAGGATCTGAAGCGCTTTTTGTTTTGCCGGATCCGGGCCGAGTCCAGTCTGTCCAGTTTGTGGATCCGTGCTAATCCTCTCGCTGCGTACCTGCCCTGACTCCTGTTTAGTCTCACGGCAGCGACGCCCTCCCTCTGGACAAATACCTTCCGGAGAAACTTCCGCCCCTCCTCAAAACCACTTCTATCAAAGGCCCAGACAACACAAAAATCCCGGAGCGGCTGGAAAACCGACCGGGGCCACACGTGTGCACGGAGCGGAAACGGCGGCACGAACCAGTGACTCGTTTACGTCACCTTTCAGGGACATTTGAAACGGTTCTAACCCAGCAGAACCTCTGAAAACGGACAAATGCTGAGCAACATGCGTGAGCACAAGCACACGTGCACGCCTGAAAGACAAGCCAAGAATGTGTTTACCTCGCACTAATGTGCACGGCAAACGTGACAAATACCAGACAGCTGGAATGAGCCTGGGCCACTGCAGCGCCGCAACAATGGCTCCAGTGACAGATGCGGCTTTACGCCGGCGCTCCGACCCCTCAGCTCCGACCCCTCAGCTCCGACCCCTCAGCTCCGAACCCTCAGCTCCGACCCCTCAGCTCCGAACCCTCAGCTCCGACCCCTCAGCTCCGACCCATCAGATCCGACCCATCAGATCCGACCCATCAGCTCCGACCCCTCAGCTCCGACCCCTCAGCTCCGAACCCTCAGCTCCGACCCCTCAGCTCCGACCCCTCATCTCCGACCCATCAGATCCGACCCATCAGCTCCGACCCCTCAGCTCCGACCCCCCAGCTCCGACCCCTCAGCTCCGAACCCTCAGCTCCGACCCATCAGCTCCGAACCCTCAGCTCCGACCCCTCAGCTCCGACCCCTCAGCTCCGACCCCTCAGCTCCGACCCATCAGCTCCGGCCTCTCTTCCTGTTTACTACTGTTTACTTCCTGTTTACCTGCGTCGATTCCAAACGGGTCACCTGAGCTGGATCGCCAGGCGAACTGTGGCGGCCAATATCAGCGACTCCCGCCTGAAGTGACTCGCCGGGTGTTTGCGTTTCCACTGAATCCGTGTTTTAGATCTCGGAATGTTTGCTTTGGTTCTCGTATTTTAGAAAGTTCGTCGTTGTTTCCACAGACCTGCGGATTGACGTTGTCTGGGGTGATTCTCTTTTATGTGAAGAGTGAATAATCCCTGGCATTATCACGCGCCATCGTGCATCTCAGGGTTGTTGTTTTTTTTAGACTGGGCGGAGAACGCAACATCCTGTTTTGCCCGCATTCGGCTCCACTTTCTTTGAGGGACCCGGTTTGCATTATTGTTGTTGTTATTGGACCTGAGGAAACTGTCAGATTCAGGGTGGGTCAGGATTGGGTGGACTGGAACTGGATTAGTCTGAAATCGGGCTGTGAGCCAGGAAAAGCTAGCAGCTGAGTCTGAACCTGATGAAAAACAATTATCATTTCCTGCTTCAGATGAGTGTAATATCATTTCAGATGAGTTGGCTAGCATGGAATGCACCCTGAGCATAAAGTTTTAAAGCCAGATTTAAATGGTATGGGGTGTTAACTGAAAGGATTAATAAAAGATTGGGTATGAATGGTCGGATGACTTAAAGAGAGAAAGAGAGCAAAAGAGCAAAAGAGAGCGAAAGAGAGCAAAAGAGAGCGAAAGAGAGCAAAAGAGAGCGAAAGAGAGCGGCTCGTCTGGGCGATTCCTCTGAGGTGGAGCAGCGCTCACACATGTAATGCACACACATATGTAAGTGCGTACAACACGGTCCCCCAAGTAGCTCTCTCTCTTTCTCATGTAAACACACACACACACACACACACACACACACACACACACACACACACACATCGCTGACTTCCTTCTGCTGTGTGTGTTTTGTCAGTCTAATCTCTGGTCTAATCCTCACACTACTGCCAGACAGACAGGCCCACCCAGGTGAGCATGTGTGTGCGTGCATGCCTGTGTGTGCATGTGTGTGTGTGTGAGGTCATTTGACTATAGGTGACACTGAGATGGTAAGATACATCCACACGTCATACAAGTGTTTGTAGACAAGCACATGTTGCTTGAGTGAAATTGAACTTCAGAAACTTTGACCTGCTAATTTGTCCTGTTGATGTAAATAGAAGAAAATGCTAATGCTAACGCCACTGTCAGCAGTTAGCAAAGCATCCTTCACCCCCTCTTAGCTTTATTTGATTATTTAAATAGTTCACATGTCGTAACTAACGTGTAATAAACAGGTTTAACGCTCACAAGGATGGGACGCTGACGGTTTTCTAAAACCCTTGGCAGTTGTAACAGTGCTAATTTATGCTCACCTGTTCAATTTTCCAGTCAATTTAGTCTGAATTCAATATTTCATGTCTTTGAATTAGTGCAGTGTCATGATTGACAGCTACATTGGGCCAGTGGTTGTGTGGGCGGGATTTGATGCCAGAAGTCTCGTGAAGGATCCCAGTGCGGAACTGTCACAAACGCTCAGGTTGGAATCCAATATTAGTGCGACTTTTACAAGATTGGTTCTGATTCCAAAAGCAACATAGACATTAACAGTTATTTAATATCAGGCCAGTAACTGTCAGAGAGCCGAACTCCAAGACCGTGAAGTGTAACTTTGAAGATTTCCAACATGAATCTAATCCGCGGTGGAGCCATTTTCATCTGACATTAAAAGCTGAATTGCACTTTTCATTCACTTGAAAACATGCCGCAACTATTCTATATACCTCATATGACAAACAGCTAATCCTTATTTATGCTTCCCCAGCCTGTCACATATTAAGCTGCCGTTACATTTCAGCCAGTGGCAGGTAAAGTACAGTAAGCCTGACTGCATTTGACAGCAGCCACACACACACACACACACACACACACACACACACACACACACACACACGCACACGGACTTAAAAGGACGTTTCTTCCACAATGAAAGAATGAACGCTGACAGAAAGATAACAAAAACATAATAGAACTCCGCTAATTGACACCTTATTTCTATCTGCAATGCTGCCAAAGTTATGATTTAAAATGCTGATGACCACGTTGACTCGTGTTTAGAAACATTAAAAAACCCCTTTTAAATGAAATCTGGTGCGCAGCCAGAAGCCAAAACACCACCCTTGAAGACGGGGTATTAAAGGATCACAGGGTGACTCAGAATACGGTGTTAGCACATGTGCAAAAGTCAGATGATGAGAGTGGGAAACAATGTTTTCCTTCCCTTTCATATTCCTTCATAAAGATCACAACGAAAGACAGTTAACAGCAAAGGCAGCGGGAAAAGGGGGCGAAGGAGCACCCTTGGAAAACTGGAAGAAGGGAAAGTCCATAATATGATAGAAAGCCTGAAACGTGGAGCCATTCCTGTGTAAAACTGCATTCCTGGATGTGCAGAACATGTGTGAAGGAACCTCAGAGAGCAACCTTCTTGTTGAAAGCAGGCTGTAGCGAAGGCTGATTGCAGGTGAAGAGGCCTCTCGGAATGCTGGGTAATTTACATGACATGATTACCGCAGCAGCCTCGTCCTTTGTGAGCGTGTGTCTGTGTTTGTGCATGAGCGTGTGTGAAAGAAAGGTGTGTGTGTGTGTGTGTGTGGGGGGGGGGTGACATGTGAGGAACAGGTTTTAGTGGTAATGTGCTGCTAAACATCTGTGAGATTGACGACACTCACTTAAAACAACTAGAGAGGGACGGCGGGAGGGAGCCATGATTGAAGGAAGAAAAGAAGGATGAAAAAAGAGGAAGGAGCAGGATGAGGGGTGTGTGTGCGCGTGTGTGTGCGTGTGTGTGTGTGTGTGTGTGTGGGGGGGGGGGGGGCACAGGGCAACAAAACAAGGAAGGAACCTAAAGGAAGGAGAGAAGATGGAGAGTGATGATGGTGAAAACCCACCCTGATACCTTGTGCTCATGTGTGTGTGCATGTGTGTGTGTGTGTGTGTGCGCGCGCGTAGAGGGGGCAGATAGGGCAGACAGGCAGCATGGTCTAACTTGCTGTAAAAGCACCTGAGGAAACAACATGAGAGTACCATGATAACATCTACCACCCTGTGTACGTGTGTGTGTGTGTGTGTGTGTGTGTGTGTGTGTGTGTGTGTGTGTTTGATCTATAGATTACCTTCTTCCTTCTGTACTGACATTATTGCCGCTTGAATAAAGAAACATGTTTATTCCAAAGCTGCTTCTTCACGTCTGGACTTTTTTCTTTGCTGAAGACACATCTCCCCTTCAGGAGTAACGCCGGTTAGCTGCTCATGACAGGCTAATGGCTAAACGGTGACATTTCAACAGATTTCTGACATTCTAATCACACACCGACTCGCTCTTAGACCCTAAATCCTCCCAACCGCCATCAAACGCTCTCGTAGATATAACAATGCTTCCTGGCGTGGTTGCAAGATCAAATATGTTGGCATTTATGTGTTAAGATCAGACAGACCCAGAATCCTCCAGGGTCACACCCATATCGGGGTATCACCCTGATGCATACACCCAGATATACATTATCTACCTGCAAGGACTCGTATGTGGTCATTTTTAAGTTATCCACCACTGAATACATGTTTCTGAAAGTTCTTTCTCATATTTTTGTGTCTTGTGGGAAAATTTCTGCAGGCGCAAACACAACCGCGAGGATTTAGAGACGTTTAAGAAAACACTTGTCCCGCTCCCATCGCTGTTCTCTCTCTCTCTCGCCCGCTCTGGCCCCCTCTCTCTTCCTGGCAGAGGTGGATTAGCAGAGTTCTGCTCCGTTTACCTCCACCTGTCAGCGCTGCAAGAACTTGTGTGTAGCTGCGTGCGCGTGTCCGCGGGTCTGTGTGAGTCCTGTGCATTCAGCCATGAGAAGCTGCCGCTAAGACCCTGCATCATGGGTACTCTGCAGGTGACAGCTAAACAGTCCCACCCAGAACACACACACACACACACACACACACACACACACACACACACACACACACACACACACACTCTTAAAGTGATGTTTTTAGGCAGCTAAGCCAAGTAAATGCTTTGGGAATCAAGTGCCATTAGCAGCAATGCACTCAGAATATGAAAACTTTTATGTTTTCCAGTTTCTATCGTCCAGCAGCTGAGAGGAAAAGACAGAAAGACGAGGAGGGAAGGGAAAAAAAGAAAAGCAGAGCGAAAGAGTGTGCTGTCTTGTTGTGTGGTCCCGTGTGACTGCGAAGAAGCTGCACCTCCATGCCTCGCTGCCGTCCCACCTCCTCCCCCAGCGCTGCGAGCCTGCTCCGGCCTGTTAGCAGGAAGTGTCCTCCCAGCTGACACACACACACACACACGCACACATGCACGCATCCTAAAAATGTTGGCAAAACACTCCAATGAGACCGCAGAATGAAAACATTTAACAAATCAAAACATGAAGCGGCTCAGAATTGATTCTCCATGGACACCTCGCAGGAGCCCTTTTTCTTGCCTGTCAAGGACAGCTTCGCCAGTTTTTTTCCACGCTGGATATCATAACATAAAAATGATTCCGGGGATGTTGTCAGATTTGCTATTAGTCACCACAAAGAGCGGTGCAGCTGCAACAACGTTGTGATACCTTAAGCTAGGTTAAATGGCTGTTTAATGCTCGTAGCTTCACCGTGAACATGGTGAAAGGGTCTTTGGGTGTCCCGATGATAGGAAGCACTATTTGTCAGGGGTCGCGGTCGTGTCCCTGGTCGTGTCTCCAAGGCAACGTGGTCTTGGATGGTTCCCCGAGAAGAACCGGCTTGGTCCAACTCTCTGGGCTTCCTCGTTCCAGGAGGAGTCACGAGGATCGGATGTCAGGCCCTGACAAGTGGGAGAACACCAAAAGGAAGCTTTGTCTAAAATAGTCCATTACATAATTGCAATTCAATTTGATGCTAGAGGTTTGTGAGAGGGAAGGCGTCATCACGGGTCAGGTCTCTGTATCCTTCCGCTGGAATTCAATGGTCCAAGCACCTGAATTAGAGCAAGAAACACCGAAGAGACAGAAAAAAGGAGACCGAGATGAAGAGAGAGGTAATTAGAATCCAGTGATTAATGTTCTAATGAGTTTATCCTCCAAGGGGATTAACATGGAGGCTAATAGCAGCTGTGCTAAAAACATCCCCAGCAAAAAAAAAAACCCCAAGAGCAGGAGACAATCAGAGACGGGATTTACTGATCCAGCAGAGGAAAACAGCAGTTTGCTGTTGCTTTGACTTTATTTCATCACTTTCTCAGCCATTGTGCAAACTTTGGAGGACCTCAGCTCAACCACAGAAAGTTTGTTTTCGATCCACTTTGGTGAACAAATGGATAAACCAACGATAAAGCCTGGGAAGAATATTGGACATCTAGACGAGTGTCGGAACAGCCGGCTTATTTTCTCTCTATACCTTATTTTCCATAAACCAAGGTTGTTTTTTTCTCCTACATTTCCATTATTACTACCGTTCATATTGACAATAGAAGTCAAGGAAAGGTTTGGGTAGATGGACCAGAAGAAAAAAATAGGTAAGAGATTCAGATGAGGTTGACAGAGGAAATAAAATATATACACCTCCTTGTTACCGATTGGTTTTTGGACTGAGAGGGAGAGTGACATTCGAGCTGGCTTAGCCTTTTTCTGAAGGAAACGGAGAGATTAAGACAATCCGCAGCGAGCCACCTTCACTACGCCAAGGTGCTTAGGGACCCGGGGAGCAAAGAGGATTGTGGGGGGGAGAGAGGGGCTTCTGGGAAAGCATCACTGGGAACTTAGAGGGCATTAGCAGTAACGCACTCTACCTGAGATGGACCGATCGGACACACACGCGCACACATTCGGCTGTCTGTTTTGATTTGTTCGATAAATGAACTTTTTCATCTTGTGCCAGATCTCCTCTTTCTTCCTCATTCTATATGTGACACCGGGGTTCTTCAGGGCGGCGTGGTTGGACCACTGTCCTTTATAAATCCTTATTTCATCGGGTTTATGCAGCACAAAGTTGCCCATTTTTATTCAAAATAAAAACATTCCAATTGTAAATTGGAATGTTCAATATTGACAGATGTGGGCAACTTTCTACTTTCTTTTACCTGCAGCAGATATCTCAGAGGGCTCCTGACACTGTAATCGCGGATTTACAAGCAAATCGGTTGCACATGTCGACTCAGTATTTTGAGTGGAATATTTTCTGCCGTGCGTTGGTTATTTATTTATTTCACCTCTGCTGCATTGTTGGAATGCAGCCTTAATCTAATCTGGGTTCTGCTAGCTTGTACCTTTGCCTGAGACATAGAGGAATTAGGGAGGAGATTAGGGTGTGTGTCGTCTATAAGGATGTGTAGATCTGTGAGGCGGAAACGGGGATAAGCGCGGTTTTGTAGATGTGTGCGTTGTTTATTTGAGAGTGTGACTTTGGAAAGTCATCTGTTACATCTGACTCGGGTTCCCTTTCAATCTCTCTCTCTCTCACACACACACACACTCACAGCACATGTAAATGAAGACACATACAGATGCTCAGTAGTCTGCTGCCACACAGCCATCCGTCTCGTCCGTTAACATCGGTTGTCACTCGTCTTTGTTAAAAAGGTGATTTATGCGAGCGTCGTGCAGCATAACTGCCGCGTGTCCATGTGTGTGTTCAGCCTCAGGGTGAAGCTGCGCGACAGCTGCTGGAGGCCTCGCAACACTCAATCCTTCCCGCGTTTTATAGCTCCCAGTCCTCTCACATCCTCCCGGTCTTGAGCGTTGGTGGCTGAGGCCTCTGAATAAAACCATCTGGTTGAATGTGGGGGCCCTTCCTGGCCGGATGGGGGTCATGTGTAAAGAGCTGCGATATAGAATTATTTATTATTCATTGTTCTTCTGATGATTGTTCACTACTGTAAATTCATATTTGGCTCTGTCATCTTGTGGTGTCATTAACCAACTCTTGCCCTAATCAGCTTTCTGGTTTTAGGTACTCTTCTCCAACTGATAGTTGCATTTATTTGGCTTCATAGTCTGCAGGAAACAGAGTCAGAAACCAGCACTCGCTACATTTTAGGTGATTGTGTTATTTTCTCCCCATGTTATTAAGTATTTTTAACAGGTGGGCCCTAAAGGAGGCCCTAAAGGAGGTGAGAGGGTATGATGGATTGATGGTGGGCACGACCGATGCCAGCCTCTCACTGACAAGGAGAGGCAGCTGAAACAGACGGTCCCCGCCCCTTTATTTGTGTATCAATGCGTGTGTATGCGCGCGCGTGCACGCGCGTCACACCGCTTTGGCAAGGCTGGCACAACCATCTGGCCGGTCAGGGTGGTGCGTGTGAGCGTGTGTCTGGGGGAAGACAGGCCGAGATAAACGGGTGATTGAGTGTTTGTAGCTGTGTGGTGTAAGTGAATAGAGCACTGGCACTGTCAGACACACACACACACACACACACACACACACACACGGTCAGCTGTATGGATGACACATTAGGCTACAGTTGACCTGCTTGGAGGCAAAATGGGCACTATGTTTAGAGCTCCTTGTGTGTTTGTGAAGTGAATGTGCCAGTAAGTGTGTATGTGTGTGTGTGTGTGTGTGTATTTGTATGTAATCTATAGTATTTTATATGATTCGAAGTCAATAAACAATTCATGTTCCTTCCCTGGAAGAAGTGTGTAAACCTTGTGATATTTATCTGGAAAACACACGCAGTCATTGATGTTGATGTCGGCACTTGTTTACTGATAAATAACTTTGACAGAACAGCACCAACTACCGGATTACCGTCTAACTGCTGTACGGGAAGGTGGGGTGGGGGGTAGCAACAGTATCTGCTGTAATCACACTTGTCTGTCTGCAGCCTATTGACTCTGGTTAACTGAGACCCACTGTGAGTGTGTGTGTGAGTGTGTGTGTGTGAGTGTTTCTGAATTTCGACCCTCTAGAATCACCCTAATATTATTGTGTCACCGGTTGTTTAATGTGAATTTTCAGATAATAAACATCTAAAGATGGCTCAAGATGTCAGTTTAAACCTCCACTCATCACAACTCACCATTCCACCGTCTCTTCCACCCTCTTAATTGCTTTGTTCAGCCACTCTCACTTATCTCCTTCCCTCCCTCCCTCCCTCCTTCCCTCCCTTCCTACCTGCCAGCTGCTGCTCAGGGCCTCCTGGCTCTTACAGTTGTCCATCTAACAAAAGAATGGGTAGAAGTACAAAAAAGGACAACTAATGGCAGCGATGGAGGCCTTTGTTCTCTGTGGCACTCTGCCTCCAATATTACCTTGTTAGAGACAGGCTGTGACTGTTTCATCCCTGGGGGAGTCTTCCATCTCTCTAACGGTCAGTACGCCCAACTTGAACCACAATGATCCAGTTCCTGAGACAAGGCCGAGCACATCCCAGCTGGACCGTCATCTTCACTGACCTTTATCGCTCATGGGGATCCAATCATTCTTCTGTGGGATGTTTTTAACCATTGACATAGTTTTGATGGTTGTAGGTGAACTCTTATACTGGTCTGACATACCAGTTGTGCACCATCAAAACAGTTGGCTATGGTCACCTCTGGTATTTAAATGGTTAATTATCTCTCACTAAACACAAATTAATTTGCTTAAATGCAGCGTGAGTTTCTATCTGTGTATTTTACAGCTCTTTCTGACTCTCTAGCTTGGTTCTGTGCAGAGTTCTGAATGAGGTCCAACCTTCTTCTGGTTTGGCTTCAGTGACTGTCGCTGTATTTGGGATCTATAAATCGACTCCTTAACATGCGTCTGTGCTGTATATGGATCCTTTGCTGTTTTCTTTGATTTGTTCAATAGTGAAAGAGAGGAATATCAATTCTTTTAATAGACAGAAACAAGTACATCACTGTAGGAACGTCATCCAAGGCCCTACGATTTATTAGCATGTGCTAATCAGATCCTGAGATATCCTACACTCAGTTCAAAGGGTAGTGATCATAATTAAAGTAAAATACTGCAGCCCTGCTGTAGGAGAGGAAACCAGAGAGATGTAGACATGATCTATGTACCGTTACACAGTTCCTCTGATTAACCTCTTGCCCTCAGGGAAGTTAATAATGTAGGAGGAACTAATTTTGAATTTGACACCAAGGATTGCTGGCCTTTAGCATGACAAAATACCTGCTCCATCAATTATTGACACAGCAAATCCAATATGGGCGTGCAGGGTGACCTGACAGACCGACGCCGGGACAGAATGGAAGATCGATTGATTTGGAAATAAACTGATACGCAGAGATACGGGCGGGCAGGCGACACAAGCGCGGGGCAGGGTTTCACACTAGCCTCCTTCGAAGCCACCCTGTTCTGCTGCGGTCGGACATAAAAGTGGTGATAGTGTTCGGTGAAACTGGTCTTCCACCCAGATCTGATGCTTGCTCGCCTCAGCACGCTGCAGAACCAAACCCAGCCTGTTTCCGTACGGCTCAGAACCGATTGATGCCAGTAAGTCTTTGTTGGCACCCTTTGGCCCTCTGAGCCTGTGCCAGTCCCGCTCTGCTGTCAGTCAGAGGCTGACACGCAACACTTTGCCAGAACAATCTCGGAAAAAACAAAGAGTCTCCTATTAAAGGCAATAAATTCTGCCATTAAATATATATAAAGATGCGGCATTTTCATTTCATTTGCATTTTTTTGTCCAGTGAAGCTGCTTCGGGCAGCAAAACCTAGTCTTAATGTTAGCGTTAGCTGCTTTAGAGGCTCCCATGTCTTTGTTTTGGAAAAAAAAGACTGTTTGTCTCTAATTAGCCTCTGGGTAGCTCACCCAAACCCTCAGATTGGTCAATAAACCGGTCTCCACGTCATGGTGAACTGTTTCTTCTATTACTAAAAGGCGACTAAACTGTTTACATTTTCGTAAACTGTCAAACGTCTGTGTTATTAACTCCACAAGCTCCCGCCAGGAACAGCCTCAAACCCCCGAGAAACAATTGTGAAACATCTCGTGGCGGATGGATACGATCTGCAACAGACTTGTGCGTGAGTACGGTGTGGTGTGAGGATTATTGGCACTAATACCAGGTGTTAGAGAGCAATCACTCTGCACACACACACACACACACACACACACACACACACACACACACACACACACACACACAGACACACACACACGTCACAGCCCGTCTCCAGGCACCTCACCTCTCCATCAGTGAAGACAAACACAACACCCACGCACAGTGTGACAGTGTGACTCAACATGTGCACACATGCGCACACCTGTGAACTTGCAGCATGGCGCTCAGGTAGAAAAACATGTATACATCACGGTCAGTGCACGCGCGCACGTGTGCGTGTGTAGACACCATTCGCAGAGCTGGCTGGCTGCCTAAGCTGCTAATTACAGCTGTTTGTGTGAACTCTCGCTCTCACTGACAGAACGAGCCAATATTAAACAGGAGAGAGAGAGAGAGAGAGAGAGAGAGAGACAGCCACAAGGAAGTTCCATAATCCATGTTTAATAGCTTATTATGATACAGCTTTTGTTTTTATTGGGTAGAGGAAATGGATGTTTACGGAGGTTTTCTGTTCTGGATGTGGCTTCCCTGTGTGTGAAGAAGCTCGATCACCTTCTAAAGGCTTTGACCCTTGCAAAAAATAGTTCTGTCACTAAACTCAGTAAGAGTTTTATATTACAGTGCTTGAGACTTTAGCAACAATGACTGAATAAAAGACAAAACGTTGCTGATCATCGACAGCGACACAAACCTGTTGAATGCTTTAAACTACTCTTTTGTTTTGCATTAATTGTAATAAAGGACCACCAAAGATATATCCTCAGTGTATTATTAAAGGGCACCAAGGGGAGGGGGCTCTGAAAAAGGCCTCACGTTGCACCTGAACACAACTATAAACACCTTAAAGTACCTGAAATCTCCCAGGTGGAAACATTTCATTTGCTGTCCTTGGCAAACTTTCCAGTATTTCACACTAACTTTGTCAACACTGAAGCTGGTATCTGCAAGCATACCTGTGTGTGTGTGCGCGCGTGCTTGTGTGTGTGTGTGTGTGTGTGTGTCTACCTGTGCCCTGGTGAGCTGGTTAAGCCTCGTTTTGCCTCAGTCACGCATGGAATTTTCCCTACCCATGAACAACAGTCTGGTAGAAAGTGAAGTTCCTTGTGGGTGGGGGGCAGGGAATCTTTGCAAAGGTCTCATTTCCATTTAATTTGAGACTTTAATTGTCCTAAAGGTATTATGCTGTAGATTTGGTATTGATATAAGTATTTGTAACTGCTGTAATTACTATTGTTGCTGAGGGAGAGTAGTTTGTGCAGGAAATCGGCTGCTTATAGAGTCAAATCTGCTCCATCTCAGGGAGAGAAGGATCAGATCTGAACTCTTTAGTGAGATTAGGTGGTCCGATATCAGCTGAATACCAGCTTTCACAGCCGAATATGAAAGAGAATGTTTGGTAAAACTGAATGCAGCAAATGTTAGGAAAAGCATCAGTTTGGCTGGTTCATTAGTCTCGATTAAGTTCCGTAATCAAACCTTTACTCAGACATAACTGCTTTTGAAAGTTAAATTCCTTAAGTCTCAATCACATCAGAGAACACGCAGTGCTCTGCAGTGATTGATGGTTTGACCTTTGGAGCACAGAAGGTGTTGACGGTCCACCCTTTGGCAGGGAAACAGGAATTTCATGTAAAAAAAAAAAAAAAAAAACACAATTCACCTGCTAGATTTACAAAAGTTTAACAGCTGATTTATAACAAAATCCAAAATCAAGTTCAGTCTGCATCAAAAGGTGTGTGAAGGTGGAAGCGTCCCGATGCCGCAGGCATGCGTGTCCACCGACGGTACGCATCCTTTCACTTTCAGTGTGTGTGTGCGTGCATGCGTGTGCGTGTATATGACACAGTAAGGCAGAGGCGCAGACAGAGGAGGAAGAGTTGCAGATTTTCCAGATGGGTGCAGACACCGATGGCTCACCCAGATCTGGAATTAGAATGACCAGACACACCAGAAGTTCTGATGGTTTGATCTGAATGTCCCAGGAAAACATCCAGTTTAAATGCAGACAAATGCTCGTCAACATCAACATCAACCGCATTATACCACATTATCACAAAAAGTGCTTCATTTAAACCAACTTATTATTGTTATTGTTATTGGTAGTGTTGTTATTTAATGCATTATTAACATGTTTTTTTATATATTAAATGTTGTGTTTATATGTTCTTAAGTATATTTAAAGTGGAGTTATTGCCACCACTGTCCAGGCTGTGTACATAAAACATGTGGGAATGCATATTTTTGGTCTGAAACGTCCAAAGAATTAACTGTTTAAATGTTAAATGTGATTTGATTTCTGTTATGCTCTGTTATGCTGTAAACATCGCGCAAAACACGACAGCGTCACAGGAATTTTCCTGCTTCGGTGAAGTTCAACCTGCCAATTTGAGACTGAACCTTTTGTGGCAGGCAGGGACCAGATGCACTCAGTGTGTGTGTGTGTGTGTGTGTGTGTGTGCGCGCGCGCATGTGTGTGCTTGTGAGTGTGTTTGTACATGAGGAAGTGTTGGGGATGAAGCTCTGCAACAGGCAGGATCAGGACCAGCGCAGCTTCAACAAGAAGAACCTTTTTAATACACCTCATCAAAGAACTTGGCTGCACCAATGTGTGTGTTGCACACGTGTGTGTGTGCGTGCATGTCTCTGTGTGCATGTGCGTGTGTTTGCATCCTTATGAACCCTCCTCCAAGCAGCAGGTTTTAGCAAGTGCATTTAGAGATCAGAGGTTTCTCAGGGTGATAATTCTGAATACTCCACCCCCCCCTCCCTCCCTCCCAACCAAACCAAATACACCTGAAAACACTCACACAGGTGCGAGTGTGTGTGTGTGTGCGTGTGTGTGTGGTGTGTGTGTGTAGTTGATAGAGGAGGTGGGTTAGGGGAGGAGAATGGGCGTGGGGGGGGGGGGGGGGGGGGGGGGCACAACTCTTATGCTTGAAAACAAACATATTCAAGCTCTCATATCTCCTATTCTCCTCTGTCTGTCCCTTTGTGTGGTGTGTGTGTGTGTGTTGTGTGTGTGGGTGTGTGCGTGTGTGTGAAAGAGAGAGAGAATCCAGTGGTCCAGGCCATCTCTCTGGTGGAGATTAGCTCTGATGTGAAATGTGAGGAGGCCTTGGACTGAACTTTCAGACTAATTTATTAATTACGTCTGTCTGTCTGTCTGTCTGTCTGTCTGCCTGCCTGTCTACCTGCCTGCCTGTCTCTCTACCTTCCTGTCTGTCTGCCTGCCTGTCTTTCTGTCTACCTCCCTGCCTGCCTGTCTGCCTGTCTGCCAGCCTGCCTGTCTGTCTACCTTCCTGTCTGTCTGCCTACCTGTCTGTCTGTCTACCTTCCTGTCTGTCTGCCTGTCTGTCTACCTTCCTGCCTGTCTGTCTGTCTACCTCCCAGCCTGCCTGTCTGTTCTACCTCCCTGTCTGCTGCCTGTCTGTATGCCTACCTGTCTGTCTGTTCTACCTTCCTGCCTGCCTGTCTGTCGTCTACCTCCCTGTCTGCCTGTCTGTCTGTCTGCCTACCTTCCTGCCTGTGTCTGTCTGTCTGTCTACCTCCCTGCCTGCCTGTCTGTCTGCCAGCCTGCCTCCCTGTCTGCCTGTCTGCCTGACAGCTTGATAACCTGTCTGCACCTGTTCACCTGCCCGTCCCTCCGCTTCCCCCCAGCTGATGTCAAGGTCAACTGCGGCCTTTCGGTTTGACTGCCTGTCCATCGTAGACCTTCCTGTCCTCTCCCTCCTCGTTTGTGAGACAGAACTGGAAATTATCTTGTCACAATGGGTTCAGCAGCAGGCTCCCAAACCACGGGCAAACTGCTGTTGCCATGGTGACATAACACGAAGAGCACGTTTGGCAGTTTAAACCCTTCCCTCTGAACGACTCACCTGGTTTCATAGTTTGACGGAGTTTTGCAGGAGAGTTTCTGGCTCAGCCTCAGGTGACATTTGCCAATGACTGATGGTTTTGTACGCCACACGCACGTACGCCATGTCGGGAGGGGTTTAGGAGGATCACAGGACGGCCTCTAAAAAGTGCCGACTTATGAGAAAGTAAAGGTCACCCACTTGGAGATCGCAGGGGATCAGACTTTTACGCTGATCAAAGGATCCTTTAAATCAATATGACAAGTAATAAAGACACATAAGTTGTGTTTGAGTTTGTTGATGTGAACATCCATCACCCATGTTGTTGCTATGGAATCACCACAGCTCTCCTGGGCCACTTTTACAACCAACTAGGTGCTAATTATTTAAAAAAAAGTGTCGGTCTTCAAATGAAACATGTTCACTTGAGTTTGAACCATAAATGTAAAGCTAAGAATGGATTTTAAACTGAAATCAATCACAGCAAACACCATGTGACAAGATTTTTTGTTGTTTTTTTCTGCCACATTTAGCCAGGAAGTTTAATACGAATAATAATGGAAATGATTCAGTTTTGTAATGGAATTCAACTACGTTTGTGCTCTAATAGGGTACAATAAAAGTTGATGCTAGAGTCTTAAAATATATTGTAAATACCTTTATAATATTGAATATTTATTTTTTTGGAAACCTCCTCAAAGGCCACATTCACCAGACTTCTGTGCAACAAAGCCGCCACGTCAACTGAAATCACTTAAAAGCAGGTACACAATCAACAAAAGATGGTCCCACTGAGCTCATGCTTTGTTGTTACAGCAGCTCTGTGGTCTGAGCAAGTGCATCTGTGTTTATTCTGGTGATTCCATGTATGAGACCGACTGTATACTTTCAATTAAGTGCACGAAAATGTGGGTGTGTGTGTGTGAGATCAGATGAGCTCATTGTAGCACTCTGAATGGTAATCATACAGCCCCCTCTCGGCAGCCGTGTGTAACCTACTGAAACCCAAACAAGAGATAAAACGCGATAGCACACACACACACACACACACACACACACAAACACACACACACGCACACACACACACACACACTCAGGCACAGCTATCTTTGTGGGCCCTTTACATTGACTTCCATATTTCTTCTAGTCATGTTTTTATTCTAATACATAAATTTATCTATCTTCATGAATCATCTCTAAACTAAAGTCCTCTACGTTCAAATCATTATTAAAGTGTTGGGCCAAAAATTTTGGTCCCACAAAGTTGGACACATATGTATGAAAACACACACACACACACACACACACTCACAGTGCAGAATGATGACGACGATGACGATGATGATGATAGACACAGGGCTTTTGTGGAACTTGAACCTTATGTCTTTCTGCTGGGTGATCTCATGTTTTGGCCCAAATAGGTAAGAGAGGGAGAAAGAGAGTCGTGGCAGAAAACAGGGGCAGTAATAAATACATCAGGGGTGTCACTGTAATGTAATAGCCCCTGTCTGCTGCAGGGGTGGGGAGGCTGAGAGAAATCTGGGACAGTCCCAGTCTTTTTTACCTTTTCCTCAGCTGGTAGACCAGAGATGATTTTCTGGAGGAGCCTGTTTGATGCTGCACCCACATGGATGAAGAAGTAGATCCTATGGGGATAGGATCTACTTCTTCTACTATCCCCATAGTGACAAAGTTAGGAGGCATCCTTGTGATGTTGCAGATGCTGCAAGGCATTCACAAATACCTTCCCAATGAACAAATAGAGGCAGATAGACGCACGATGATTTTATGATAATTTTCACACGACGTTTCGGGTTGTGTGTTTTTCCTGTTCCTCCCGTTGAACCTGTTGAGGTGGGGACACGTTACACCGTCATCACTCTTATTGGCACCTTCACAGCAGCACACTCTCAATCCACTCTCAGTGATCAAATTAACGTTTGTGGATTTCACCTAAAACGTCTTTTTCTTGAACCTTGAACAAAGTGGTTTGATTTATGAAAAACATGACATGTTTTTCTTTTATTCAGGCATTCAGCCTGGGTCACGGTTGTCTTACATAACGCCAGCTCTTTTACAACCCCCTCATTTTTCATCCTCACTGCGGCCACTGTGAGATCTCCGCAACCCCTCGTGCTCCATGGGGACCTCTGACCTCTGACCTCAGTCTGTAAACAGGTGGAAGCTGGGGAAGTGACTGGGGAGTGGGGGGTATTTGCTCTAATTGGTGGCCTGAAAAAACAGAACCCCACAGCTTTGGGGGGTGGAGTGGGGGGGGGAACAGTGGACAGCAGGAGATTAGAATTGAATTCACACTTTTCAGTTGTCAGTTTGAGCTGATTTTGTTATTTAATTCATAGTTATTATTAATAATGAATTTATTGATAATTAACATTCTCCAGGTGGAAGCAAAAATCATGTAACATTTTCAAAAAGACAATAATTTAGAGTGTAAAATGGTAAAGTATAAAGTATAATTATATAAAATGCAAAGGTCAACGGGAAGAGAGCAGTGCTGTGAACGGGACGAGGGAGGGAAGACTGATGAGGAACGAAGGAGGCAGGGAGGGATGGAGGGGCAGTCACCTGTGGTGTGGGAATGGAGCAGTGCTCTCCACGGGGGATGAAGGTTTCTCCTGCTGCCCCCCCATCCCTCATCATCACCACACACACCACAATCCACTTACCTCATCACCCTTTGCACCCCCTCCTGTCCTTAAGATTCAGCTGCACAATTGGGAGGGGAGGGGGTGGTCTGCTCCAAAAAAAAATGCAAAACAAGGACAGAATAAATAGGGCGGATCAGAAAAACTGCAAACTCCATTTGATTTTTGTTAGTCTTAATTCCCCTAAAGTTTGTCGTCGGTCAGGTAGGAAGTTTTAAGGATGTAAAGATTAACAACAAATTATACATGATGCTTACGTGTGTGTGTGTGTGTGTGTGTGTGGGTGTGGGTGAATGTCCTGGCAGCTGCTTCCAGATGACCCCCAGCGGCGAGCTGTCACTGGACATCTGCATCTCCTACAAACAGACACACACTCCAGTTTGCCTGGTTGTGCATGTACATGCGAGTGTGGTGGCCTCTTTTCTGCTTGGTTGGGAATCTGTCACAAGTATTTGAGGTCTGACAGCCACACACACAGAGACACACACACACTGACCATCGCTGACATTAACGGTGGGAGATGGACAGACACGAGTATTTGTGATGCGTGTCACAGGCTCTTGACTTGGCTGCAAACTGATCAAAAACATGTTGACACGATGCTTTTGTAACGCACACTACCATCACTATCATCACCATCACTATCATCATCACTATCACCACTGCTACCATCATAACTATCATCACCGTCACTATCATCACCGTCACTATCATCACCGTCACTATCATCATCACTATCGCCACCACCACCACCATCATCTCTATCGTAACTGCTACCATCACAACTATCATCACCATCACCACCACCATCACTACCATCATTATAACTATCATCACCATCACTATCATCACCATAACTACCACCACCATCACTATCATCACCATCACTCTCACAATCACTATCACCACCATCATTATAACAATCATCACCATCACTATCATCACTACCACCATCATCACTATCATCACCATCATAACTATCATCACCATCACCACCACCATCACTACCATCATTATAACTATCATCACCATCACTATCATCACTACCACCATCATCACTATCATCACCACCATCACTATCATCACCATAACTACCACCACCATCACTATCATCACCATAACTACCACCACCATCACTATCATCACCATCACTCTCACAATCACTATCACCACCATCATTATAACTATCATCACCATCACTATCATCACTACCACCATCATCACTATCATCACCATCATAACTATCATCACCATCACCACCACCATCACTACCATCATTATAACTATCATCACCATCACTATCATCACTACCACCATCATCACTATCATCACCACCATCACTATCATCACCATAACTACCACCACCATCACTATCATCACCATCACTCTCACAATCACTATCACCACCATCATTATAACTATCATCACCATCACTATCATCACTACCACCATCATCACTATCATCACCATCATAACTATCATCACCATAACTACCACCACCATCACCATCACCACCACCAACACCATTACCACCAACACTCTTGCTGTGTGTGTTCCTTTAGAATCAAACAGCACCGTTCTAATAAATTGTGTTATTTTCACACTGTGCAACAGTCAGATGGTGGCGATCAGACAGAAATCCATGTTAACAGGATGATGTTAAATTCAGAGACACACAGGAAGTGGAGCCATTTGCTCCCACTTGTCTCCAGCTCTTTTTGCACAGAAGCTGCACGTGTGACAGAGTTTCAAGTAATCCCCCCTAATCTGCTGAAACAATAGAGGTGTGTGTGTGTGTGTGTGTGTGTGTGTGTGTGTGTGTGTGTGTGTGTGTGTCCATGAGAAGGGTAAGGTATAGGATGTGGTCCTACACCACTGTGATTGGGGTCAAAGGTCCTCCGGGTACCGGGGAGTCGTCATGCTCCATTACGTTGTGCTTTGGGACAGAACTAAACTCGGAGTTAGAGACACTGAACACTTTTTTAGTCCACCTAACAGCCGCATTTTCTGCCCATCTGGACACTAACAGAGCGGCATGAACACACGCGGATGCACACACTCACACACACACACACACACACACACACACACACACCACACACACACACACACACACATACTGTATTTTACATACGTTAATCATGATTGCCACATTACTTTTGCTCTATTCAAGCGGCCTGAGATATCTCCATTTTAGCTTATCTGTGGTTGGGAATCAGCCCTAGTTTGTTCCTCATATTTAACCTGCTGAGATCATTTTTAATCAGCAGGGAAGCGATAGCAGCAGTGCTCCAACATTTGGTTGCATTTATCTCAAAGTGGCCTCTGTTTGGATCATTGTTAGAATGGATACATTAGTTTCTTCTGCAAAGAACCCAACACTTGCTTTAGCAGCCAGGTGCTGCTGAGAAACATTCTGGAGGTGGAATATATATGTTATATATGTATACATGCACACACAGATAGAGAGATGAAGATAAAACATAAAGGAATCGCAGTTTTATGATGATTTTCTCAATCACATCTTTAAGATTTCCACACCTTCCACAACATAAATACTAATTTCCTATCCAAATATGTCAAATGTTTTTTGAAGAGAGAGATTAAAGACAGGACAAACACTCATCGGTTCTTGCTGTAACGCCGCAATAGTGAAGCATGAAACTGCTCCGAAGATCAAAATCAGAACACCAACTAGGAATTTCAGACATCCTTTCTGATGCAACTCTCAGCCTTGCACCACTGTGCCTTGAAAATGAAGAATGCTGATTTGAAAAGGTTTTAATGGGTTTTCTTTTCTACTCTGAGGCGACTTTCCATTTGCGTACCGCTGGTTTCCCTGACAGAAGCTGCTCTCAGCCGTCTGCAGTCTATTCATCACCACGGCGAGCTGGCCTGACTTCATGTCTGCGAGCTGTGCAGGCGCCGACAGGTGTGATGATGTAGGACGCGGCCCACATGGGCGACAGGTGTGAGGAACAGGATGGAGAGATCACGTTTTAACCTTTTAACCTTTTACCTCGATTTGTGTTCGATTGCTTTAGAGAGAGGAGTGTTTTGGACCCAATAAGGGTCCCTGTTGAAAACCCTGCTAAACTTCGCCGTCTGTTTTGGGCTCTAAATACAATCATCAGTCGTATGGTGGCATTTACAGGCTGAAGTTGCAACATTCGGAACAGTTTGAGGTCAAATAGCTCACATTTCCAAACATGGCCAGAGGGAGGGGATTCAATCCAGCAACCTTCAACCTAAAACACAGCAATGATGAACTGAAGATGGCGGAAAGATGCTGATGAAATGATTTCAAATAAGATTTGAATGTGACCTTATTTTGTGTTTGTGGTATTTTTGTGTTTTTATAGGTGACTTTGTGTAGCCACTGACCCTCCACACTCGGCCTGAAGCAATGACCTTAAATTTGAATTTTGATGTCTTTCACACATCTATCTGGGGGGAAGAGTGTGTTCAGGCTCGACTCAATCTGAAGTGTAATGTTGTTTTACTTTCAACATCCACATACCTTCTGCGCTGCCCTGTGAGAAAGCCTGGCTGGGTGATAAGGGCGCACAAAGGTGAGAAGTGCTGTTGCTGGAATGCTCCCATTTCCAGCAGATCTGTGTGAACTGGGCGGTGATGGTGTAAACTGCTCCTGAGCAAGCAGCTCATGTTTAGTCCCAGTCTGATGGAAAAAAAAACCTGCCCAACCTGTCCAGTACTCCTCTCCTCTTCTCTCTCTGTGTGTGTGTGTGTGTGTGTGTGTGTGTGTGGGCTTCTTACCTCACTGGGGGCTGTTGGAAAAACATCCGAACATTCATCAAAACAGCAACGCAGAGATGAAGATAAGAGTTGTGTTTTCATACGACAAGTCTGTTTTTCAGGCACAGGCAGAGAGAGAGAAAGAGATGGTGTGTGTGTTTGTGTGTGTGTGTGTGTGAGAGAGAGAGAGATGGTGTGAGAGTGGGAGACAGAAGA
>NC_042304.1:15455415-15485415 GCF_901000725.2 Takifugu rubripes
ACAAAAACTCCAAGATACGCCACGGAGATGGAGGAACGACTGGCTGATTGCTCGGTGACAGCGAAGGGCGGGAGGAGACAGAGGAAGACAGAGACGTCTGCGCATTCTTTCCTCTCTGCTGTTGTCCCTCACACTGAGACGTCATTGTGTTTTCCTGTTTATGGGCGCTCGGTGGCCATTAACTCCAGTCACAGCCTGCACTTCATTACAGGACGCAGCTCTGTGGTGCTCAGGGAGGAGAGATGAAACAGGAGGAGGCAGTCAGAGCAAATGACTTCACAGTCGGTCTGAGGGCAGCACAGGGCAACGCCGGGTAACTGGAGGACGAGGAGAGGTGGAGCAGGTGGTGAGGAACAGGGCCGAGGATGATGCACGAAACAATGGGAGACAGAACCTCACATGACAGTCTGTCTATCCGTCTGTCTTTCTGGGAGTGATGCCTTCCCACTGACCTTACAGCTGAATTGGAAAAGATTTCAAGCATTTTGCTGCTCACTTTCTCATTTTGTGTGTGTGTGTGTGTGTGTGTGTGCGTGGGTGCGAGCGTATGTGTGTGCATGTCTGAAAGGAGAGATAGGGAAAAAGGTGTCTTCAGGCCATTTCACAATAGCTGTGTAAAGAGAACGATTTCAATTACTCTCTCTCTCTCCTTCCCTGTCTCTCTCTCACAAACTGTGCGTCTGCGTGTGTGTGGTGTGTGTGTGTGTGTGGGTGTGTGTGGTTGCATTCATTCTAAGCCCCAGTATTCCGTTCAGCTCCTCTGCAAACTCTCTGACGTCCGAGGATGTTGACAGAAAATCACTGAAACTTTTCCTCTTCATTGAAACTCATTATTGATTCATCCATGACCTTTTTATTATTATCAATATTATTTGTATGTTTAAAACTATAGAGTATGGATGGTTGCGTTTCTACCTGGGGCTCAACCAAACATAACTGATGTTAGTTGCCAGTTATAAGCCGGAGATCTGTATCTAATGTTAAAAATAGCCCCACTGTGGCTTCTCTTGATGTGTCTACTGATTGATCTGTCATCCATCAATATCAACTCATCTCCGCCCCGTAAACACAGATATCAGTGATTGATCAGACAAGACCTGATCAATAAGGTTAAACACACTGTCTATCTAAAGTGTGGGCAAACAAAAGTGTGTGCGTGTGGGGGGATAAAAGGTGTGTGTGTAAAAGCTGTGTGTGTGTGTGGGGGGGTTGATGTAACATACTCGGTTTCATCACCTGAGGCACCGAAGGGGAGGAAGATGAGAAGAGACACAAGGGAAGGGAAGCGACATGACTCTGCGTCCCTCACACTGTTTCTCTCTCTCTCCCTCACTCACACACACACACACACACACACACATACACACAGCCGTGCTCTCACATGGCAGGAACAGAGACACTGGGTGTCAGCTTCCATCAGTAGCGTGCACGGCTGTGAGTTATGACCACAGATATGTGATCATTTACAACCAACTGCAGCTGATAGCCGGGGGCCACTGTTCTGCTGGTGCTGCTGTGTGTGTGTGTGTGTGTGTGTGTGTGTGTGTGATGATGATGCAGCACAGAGTTTTTCCAGGTCTGAAAACCCGTTTAAACAAAAAAGTAAACTAATTGACAAAACAATAGCATGCAGTCCATAATAGATTAAGCACATTCTCATTGAGAACCCTCAGGGACCTTTTGTCCGTCTCTTCTTCTCTCTTTCTGCGGTGTTTTAGGGACCATTCACTGATTTCTGTCCTGTTTCTTGTCGAAAGCCCACAATGTTTCAAAGATCTTCCTCGGTTTATTAATCACAACTCAGAAGAAAAACGCTCTCCCCCTACTGGCCCGGCATATGTATTGCACATACCTACATGTTATATTAGCTCATTGTAAACCATCATGGAGCTTCATAAAGGCCTTGTTAGAACTTTAAATTTTGTAATTGTGGGAATGACAGATCTTCTGATGTCATGGGACCAGGAGGAATTTGGAATTTGTGGAAAGCTGATGCAGAGAGGAGCTGATTGCTGCAGAGCTGATTCAAGATGCATCGTCTTCTCCAGAATCAGAGTTCTTGAAACTGAATGGATGGATTATACATTCAAATGCTTATTCATATTAATAGGAAACACTCCAAGTGTGGTCATATTTTAATATAACACTGACTTTAACTGAGAAGCCTTCTGGAAATAATATTGAAATATACTGGAATCATTGGTGCTCATGTTCAAAGGACACAAACCTTTAAGCCATAGAACCTGTTTCAAATCATCCATGAATAAACATGACAGATTTATCCGATATTAGTGATGGTGAGCATAAACACGTATTAAATCATTCAGTTTATTTCAAGTTTTTTTTTTTTTTTTTTTTTTAAACCCAGTTTATTGCAACAAAAAGTCACATGAGGAAACCTGTAAATCACAACAGGACAGAAGCTTTTCATCTACTTCAGAGTAATTCTCTGCTTGAACCTTTTCCTCGCAGAGCTCAGGGAGCCGGCTGTCCTGTCCAACTGAACGTTTCCTTTCAGTTTGGTTCAGGTTATTCCAGTCCAGATCAGCTCAGCTCCATCCCGTTTAATTCAGTTAGCTTCACCCAGAAACGGCTCCCTCCGCTGCAGCAGGCTCATATTTACTTTCAGTCTGCTCTACCTGTGCCGGCTAACCGTCAGCAGCATCACCTGCACACACACACACACACACACACACACACAGGGAGAGATTAGTGTCTTAGTGTGTGTGGAGAGAAAAAACACAGGTCAGGTGTGTGTAACACTAATAGCTTTTTCTTCTCTTCCTTCTTCTCATCATATGAAAGCCTCACATCTCCAAGAAATTATACTTTTGAGGAAAAATGGATAGAGGTGTGTGTGTGTGTGTGTGTGTGTGTGTGTGTGTGTGTGTGTGCGCGCGCGCGCATTGGGGTATATTTTCAAGTATTCTGTTCAAGAAACAGAGTACACTGCATTTATTTAATCTTCATTAAACATGAACATCCAAAAATGCGAACACACACACACACAGACACACACACACACACACAGAATTCAATCATGTCTTTGCTTCTGCCTGAGGGGAACACAGTGTGGAAACCCCACTATGGTGGAAAATCTCCTTTTCCATGTTATTTTACACAGAGGCACCTACATTATCACACACACACACACACACACACACACACACACACACACACACACACACCCACACACACACACACACACACACACTGGTCTAACTATTTCCAGGAGGAACTCGGAGATCTGATTTGGATGTCATTGTGTTGCAGATCTCAGAACAGGAAAGTAAGTGTCTGAGTGATTCAGTGGTGACTTTGAGTGTTAATGTTTCTGGATCATCCTGAATGAATGACATCAGAATAGCTAAAACAAGGTTCATTAATGTGGGTTCCCTCCCCGGGAGCCCGAAAGGGATAAAGCGGTTCAGAAAATGAGAGGTTGTTACTATGCGACACTTACACGTGCACTACAATACGCCAGTGATGTGTCCAGCTATAGCAGAACTATGCAAAAGTTCTACCTATACATCAAATACATGTATCACGTTATTCCCCAAACTCACAATTAACAGCCATTCCAACTGATCAGGTCCAGTTAAACTGGGCTTTAACTGGTGCTGAGAAACTGGTGGAAGTAGTTTCACATTTCTGCTGCTGGGATCTTTCTCCCCTGAGCAGAAAAATGGCAGATAGAGAAGAAACGGAGGGTAAGAAGAAGGTTAATTCCATACTTTCCTGGCTGTGTTAATGACGTGTAGGTGGCGTCCCGGTCAGTGCGGCTAATTGAACAGCAGAGATTACAGCGCTCGTCGTTCCTCTGTGAAAAGAAGGCCGCGTTCATTAGGAGCTGCTATACAATATTCCGTCTCTGCAGAAATGTGTAGATTGAAATCTATAGAAAGAGCCGCGGAGATGATTCTAAAGGGCTCGACGCGTAAGGAGCAAATAGCAAAGAGAGGTAATAGGCTGCGTGAAGGGAATTAGGGCCTGCAAACCACTTCTCACTCACGTGCGCGGATCGATCGTGCGCTGTTTGGTCCCACATTTGAACGGCCGATTTTGAAGACGCCCAAATTTCAGTCTCACAGCACGTCGGAAGTTCAGGAAGGTCAGTGAACTGAGGCGGCGAGACTCTGAGCTTTCATTCAAAATTGGAGTTAGGCAAGAGTGTGGGCGCGCACGTGCGCGCGTGTGTGAGGGAGAGAGAATCACTGCCGTTTCCCATCTGTATTGGTGAGCAGGCAGGAGGACTGTGGTGGTCTGCTCAGATCCAGGACCCAGAACTCGCCCCAGAAGAGGCCGGTGGGCACCTGAAGGGGACCCGGGTCACGTCCTGGTCCCTGATGCTACAGATGGAGCTCAGAGGAAACCAGCACATCTTTATCAGGACAAAAACAAAACTCCTCTCTGCTTCTGTCACTTTTCTAACCCCCGCCGAACCCTGCTCTCCCCCCTCACCCTCCCTCTTCAGTTGCCCGTCAAGCTCAGTGGGACCCTCTCTCTCCCTGTCTCTTTGCCTCTCTCGCCCCCTCCCTCGGGGCAGAAGTAAACCACGCCTTGAGGCCCTGCTCCCATTGTGTGTCCTCTGCTACTTCTGTTTGGGGCCTTTGTGTGCCACTAATCAGCCGTGGGGCCAGGCTCAGCCCCAAGTGTGTGTCTGCGAGTGTGTGTGTGTGTGTGTGTGGGTGTGTGTGTGAGTATGTGAGTGTCCCTTGCCCTCATTACGTAGCCACACTGGGAGGCCAGCATGGGAAGTTTCTACTGCGCTATACGCCTCTCTCCATCTTTCCACCCCCCTCCTCTCTTCCCCTCCCTCTAGCTGTCCATCACAGCCCGCCTCCCCCCCTCTCACCTCTCCTCCCCGGGACTTGGAGCTCCAATAGTCCATGATTTTAAGTGAAACGGCCCAAATCAGAGGTGGTGCTTCCATCACGCCACCTCTCGATGACGTGATATTTACTGAAATGATTTTTGAGCAAATATTCCGAGGTTGTTACAACTTTGGAGCCTTTAAATCTCCTCACATTAATTGGAACGTTGACCTTTAATACTGATAAAAAGGGTTTCACAGAATTCCTGCTGATATTTTGGGGTTTAAAAATGTTTTCCTGGGTTGTTCGTTGCGCATGTCTTTGTATCTCCATTGCTGGCAGCTTTTACGCAACAATGATGTAATTTAACATGTAAAAACACCCCAAATGGTTTATTTTGAGTCAGAAATCATTATTAAACTGGACTATCACTGCCTGCTGCTCTCTCCCTCTTCATCTGCCTCTCCACCTCCTCCTCCTCTGTCCCTTCCTTCTTTTGAATCCCCTCTTCTCAGTTTGCACCTCGGTTGGATGATGTATTACCTGTCTGTCTGTCCGTCCGTCCCGGCTGGCCCGGTGGGGTTTTCTCTCTCCAGACTAGAGCTACTGTATCTCAAATTTCAAGGTGGGATCAAACGGTTTTGCCCAAAAATGTGGCTCCATCTGAGCAGCTTCTCCAGCTTACAGACTTCTTAGAAACTGGACGGCTGCTGCGTCCATGACAGCGAGCAACGGAGGGGATGTAATTCAAGAAATGTAACCCTCAATCTTGGTTATTTAGGAGGGAAAACTAGTTTTTTTTTGCTTTTACTAAATGTTAACTAATTAAACATTTTGTGGGAGTTCAGCTGTGTGACACATTCCCTTCCATTGCTGAATGATTGGGGCTTTTCTGATAATTGGTAAAACACTAAAGATTCCATTCATCTTTATAGTAATATGGGTTGGGGGGGTCGAGCGGATCCTGTCACGTTCTCTGATCCCCTGCATGGTTCCCAGACCACAAAACGCTTTCAGATCTTTCTGCGAGCTGCTTCTAAATAAAGATCTGAGGCTGGATGAGCGCAGATGCTGGCACGCCTTCATGAAACCCCATTCGGCTTTTCAATGCGCCGCTAAAGAGTCGACCGTGATAGAATAATCGGTTATTTACATCTTCATTTTAACTGTGTTTCCCTTTGGGATTCTGTCACCTGAGTGTGTCGCAACTTTTCCAAGAATGATCAAGTGTCCAACTCAGGACGGGTGTCACATTTAAGGGGACAACATGGAGAGGAAAGGGAATGAGGAGCAATCCAGCCCGTGAAGGCCTGAAATTCAGTGCAACACCTTCACAAAGTTGTTCGAACTTCTGCCGGACTTTCTGGGAATGGGTTGCATCAAATTTCTATCAGAAAGGGAAAGTTTTGCACAAGCCACGGCTTCTTTTTTTTTTTAACGCTTATTATTGAAACCATCCCTGCAGTGTTTTTGCATTGGACGATAATTTGTTTCCGAGCCGATCAAACAACTGCGGCGGGTTTGACTCTGTTGTGGTGCTTCAGAGGAGCTGTGGGAAGATGAAGGAGACGCACTGAAGGGAGCCGGAGAAGCAGGAAAATGAGAAAAACCCACTCTCTTGCTTCATTCCCCTGAAACTTGTAATGGTGGTTTGATTAGCAAGCATGTAATGTACTTTACCCCCATGGATGGGGACGGGGGATGGGTTGGGGTGGGGGGGGGGGGGTCAGGAAGGAGGAGGAGTGTATATAGGCTTCGCTCTCAGCAGGTTCCCTCATCTCCCCTCCTCCCTCCACCTGCACTTTCTTCCTCAGCTCCCTCAGACCAGGACACATGTCCCCCGCCCAGAAAAAAATCTGGCATCACCTCATCTGCCGACACACTGAAGCCTAAAGTCCACCCCCCTCAACCCTGGCTGCACCATGCTGTGTAAGCGGTGGCGGTGGGTGGGGCAGGATGGGGTTGGAGGTCAGAGGCAGGAAGAGAGCCCCCCCCGTCCCCCACCCCCACATGCACATTAACAAGCTGCGCGTCTGCATGCAGGAAGTTGTTTGTGCACAGACACAAAGCCAGTTTATCTGAATCCTGCAGGGAAAAGTTGACAGTTGTGTCACTCAGCTAGTTTTGGGGTTAAAGGCTAAAGAAAATGTTGAGGTAGCATCCGTCACTCTAGCTTTCACTGGCAGGAAGGGTCACAAACCACATCCATCACAGCCACAAGGCACCTGTTTCACCAGATATCTCAAATTAACCCAAAGATCAGAGCGTCCAAAGACACAAAAAGTTTATAGGCACTTTAAATGCATTTGTCCAGGTTGTTTCAGAAACATTTTCGTGTTAAATAGCCGTAAATTAAATTCACTTTTTTAAGACAAAAGGGAGTCTAACGCTGAAAAGGAGCGTAGTCGGGGATAATCTACCGAGCTTATGGGACTCCTCCAACTCTTATACAAATCTTCTTAATCTTGGCAAAAATGCAAAAGGACAATCTCTTTTTAAATCTGATCCAACATATGAACAATAAAAGTCTCTCTGGATCCACCCGGTGCCTCCCACCACGCCAGATCAGTGTTCATCTGTCCCCCTCTGCCTCGCTGTGCTGTCGGCTCAGGGTGTGAGCAGAACAACGCTAATGTGTGGAGACACCTGACAAGCCCGCTGGCCTTTGGGGCTCAGCCTAATCACTCTGGACTCAAACCCATCGGGAATTAAACCTGCAAAACCAAACAGTCGCTGTGGGAGCTGGCTGGCATCTGCCGAAACGTCTGCCGGGGGGACCCAACGTTGCTGAAAATGCGCCACTTCGGGACCATTTCTGGGCAAACTTTTAAACACGTAGAAGGAATGTAAAGGAAATAAAATTCAGCTAAGCTTAAAGCTCCGGAGACGTCGCTGTCGCACGTTTGAGCTGATATTAAAGCCGCATCCGGAGTACAGTAGTGCGTTAAGTTTAAAATTAATGGGTGTTGAAGGTACAGTAGCCTGTTAACGGCCGTATCTGTTGGGCCACACAGGGCCTCTCTCCACTGTCTCGCTCCCCCTCTCCAGATGCCCTCATTAATTTTAGATTGGCTCCAAATGAGTCTCCTTCATCGTGGCAGAGGTTTTCTAAATTAGATTCATTTATATTTAAATTGTGAAACAGGCATGGTTAATGAGAGAATCATTATTTTGGGGGTTATTTCAGATTGGCTGATAGTTGGGCAACTCGGTCCTGCGCTGCAACCGGAGGAGGTGCCTGTGATTTAAAAAAAAAAAAAAAAAACATTTATGAAAAATTTCTGGCTTTTAATTCAGTTCGAAAAGGATTGAGTTGAAACTGGAGACTTTGGAATCATTGGAACCAGTAACTACACACACACACGAGTTAATGCGGTTCTGTTGGTTAAATATTGGGACAAAACATTTAAAATATGACAAATTGTGACCTTCACCCTCATAAAAAATGTCAAATCCCAGGAGGTGCAATAATAAACTTGATTGTAAATTCTACATTCACAAAACTGCTGAATCATTTTTCCCTCCATTCCATAAAGACACTAAACGCTGCACTTGTTCCTTCAAACGAGCGCTTCTGCTGCTGCACACGTGTCGTTTTTGGCACCACATGTGCCAGAAAACACACACATGTTGATGTAACAGGTGCCTCCATCCACACCTGATGTCCCAACAAAGCAGCGGGACGCCTCAACGGCCAAAATTAGTGTTGAAAATGTCACATCTGAGGGAAAAGTGTAACAAACCCCCCATCACACTCATCCATCCCCCTCATAAAAAAAGCACAAATCACACAGCTCTTTACGGCCGCCGCCCTCCTTACAAGGTGTCTCGCAGCTCCCGGCCTCCTATAGCAACCCCCGGCTTCTCCCCGCCAGGAATTCGGCTGTTAGGAATCTAAGTGCCAGGCGTTTAAAACCTGAGGAATGCTATTGTTCTGGTCACAGCTGCACCAGCTCTGGCCCAGCTACCGTGGGTGAGTGATTGGAGGGGGGGGGGGGGGGACGGGAGGAGCCGAAGGTGTGAAAAAGGCGACTTTATGTGTTTCCAGTCCTCTGCGGTCTCATGACAAAGGAGGACATATAGTTGACAGTGAGTTGACACATTCCTCGGGCCTCAATAGCTTCTGCTCGCCCTCCTCTGTCCTCCAGCATCATGACGTCCTCACCGCCAACGTCTCGAAGAAAAATGTCCACAACACGCATGTTAAAATCTGAGATCCCAGAGAATTTGGGCCACCGGAGGTTCCGCGGGTGCAGGGGTGTTGCCTCAAAAACACCCTGCGGTCGGCGCTTTATCTCGTTCCTATTGTTTTGTGGAGGGAAAATACTTTTCTGTGTCTTTTTGTGTTTTTTAACACGGGTCACCGCTGAGGGAGAAACTCTGCAGTTGAAGCTGCGTCAAGTTTTTCTGAAGCTGCGACAGACGATTGTTTTGATATGAACCAGGAAAAAAGGATAGACTAGCAAGGATAGACTAGACTCAGCCAGGGCTCCTCTCCCTCTCTCTCTCTCTCACACACACACACACACACACACACACACACCATTTCTTTGTAGTAATTACCATCCAGCTGCTTGAAGGAACAATGCTTGGCTGTCTTCCAGACGGCTGACTTCATACACTCTGTGCCACGCTCAATTTGGAGCGCAGCGGAAGCTGGGCATGACTGGCACCCTCCAGGGCATTGCTGTGTCTCTCTATGGGACTCACTCTGAGTGTGTGTGTGTGTGTGTGTGTGTGTATGAATGTGTGTTCCATATACCTCTAGTTTGCCGCGCGGCTCATGTGCAGTGACGGTAGGTTAATCACGTCCTCTCCCTCCTGTTGCATCACTGGAGAAAAACAAGAAGAAGGTGCTGATCAGTGACCTTCTGTACAGTAAACCTGATTGATTCTTAACGGCAGACTTCATCATCCTGGGAAAAAAACAATGTAAAAGAAGCGCGCATCGCTTTGCATGTGTCTTGTTTGCAGATGAGGGATGAAGCAGCAGGAGCTGCCGGTTGGAGACGAACGGCAGCCCGAGTGTTCGGTCGCTGAGGCGACAGAAGCCGGACAAAAGCGGCGCAGCAGCCTGTAACATTCAGCTGTGTGTCGATGTGAATCTCTGCTTAAAACTAATATAGTCACTAAACTGTAGCAGCTATTTGAATATGAAGAATTCCCTTATTATACGGGTCAAAGGAAGCTGTTTTTACCCCCACATGCATCCGTGCATGTGTGTGTGCGTGCGTGTACAGTACCCCCCTCCCACTCCAAACTTGGCTCTTCCTCTTGTTGCACAATGAGGACCTGTTTGGGTCTAGTATGCCCACTTACCCAGTCCCCCTGCCCCAAAAAAGCAGCACACACACACACACACACACACACACACACACACACACACACACGCACACACACACACAGAGTCTGTCTCCTACTGTTTTGGACAGAAGGGCATTTAAAACAGCGGAGATAAACAACCACAGTTGCTAATTGTTGTGCAACAGTTCGAGGAGGAGATGGCAGCGTGGAAACTGAACGTCTGACAGTTCTTTCACGTCTTCACGGCGTCCAGCTGAGCGAGACACTGATGGGTTGTTTGGGCGTTCCCTTGGGACGGTACAGTTTGCTCCAGATCTACATGCAACATGTATTGCATCAGAGTTGAACAGAATTTGTGGTAGAAAGCGATGAAATCTGATCTAGCATCGGCTAGCGATCCCGTACGAGAACATTACAGACAAAATATTCTATTGTTCATACCCGGGAAACTCTTTAGATTCTGTCTGACGTTTAGATTCATCAAGTTGTACAAGCAGCCGGTGAGGGTTTGGGGTTCAACTCCCCAGAAACCCAGTGAGTCCAGAGCAGCACCAGTACGGCCAAGTCGCCGGCGTGCTGTTGTAATGATGCGCGCTACGATGTCTGAACACGTCACGTTTCATCATCATCTGCGGCATTTCGACATTAAGTCCAACATAAACACGGCCGCCGCGCACACACACACATCTGAGGCCGGTGCCATGTGGCAGAGGGCCGGGCCAAAGCAAACAGGGGTGTGTTTCTGATGTAAACGCCAACTGTCGTCACGCGATTAAAACTCAGCAAAGTGTCAAACGAGTGGTCAGATCAGACAGTTACAGCGAGGAGAAGTGGACCTGAAATGCTTTACGTGTGTTTACGGTCAGGTTGTGCATGTGTGTGAGCCTGTGCTAACACGGGTGTGTGTTAGCGGCATCAGAACCCTCGGCAGGGGCCCCCCACAGTGTCCAGGGGGATTGTGGGTAGTTGGGAGAGGGTTTGGATTCCGGCTTTGTTTGTCCCTGTGTGCTGACATCACCGTGCTGATGGCACCAAATCCCTCATTCTACTGCACGCAGCACTTTCTATACAAAACACCAACACACGCGCACACACATGCTGCAAGTAGTGCCAACTTGGCCAAAAAAAAAAGCGTTGGTGCAGGTGTCCATGCATGTATGTACAGACACACTCTCCAGCTCATGGAACACATTTGGCCTTCTGGGGGAATATTTGTAACCTCAACTTCTCATTATTATCTAATTATTAGGAGGGAAAAGTGAAGCACAGTCATTAATTTGCCATCGCACCTTCCCAACATTTCCAAATAGGCATCATGTCGGTCTGTAAACTGGTTGTTGACCCCCCCCCCAAGCACGCACACACCCGCTGCCTGTTTGCTCATAAGCTGAGCTATCTGATTCTGTCTTTGCATAGCCTGGTTAAACATTAACAGCAGCCTTTCTGTTGCCTCCTGCCCTGTCTTTGGTATGTATGGAGGTCTGAGAGGGCGGGAGGAGTCGCGCCAAATCGCTTCCTCCCCAACTTTTACAGGAAGTCGCTGTATTTTTTGTTGTTGGCGCCTCTTCAGAGCTGGAACTGGTGGACAAAGGTGGGGGTTTTTTTTGTTGTTGAAATCATCTCGCTGCAATTAAAAATTGGAGATCAGATGTTTCGTGGAAACGGGAAATATGGAGTTTCTAGGGTGAAACAGAAAATGACTGATCCCCAGGTCGGGGAGAGTGGTTGGGAACGCACCCAGTATTCAGAGCCACTCAACACCAATCAAAGCTGGTCAGACGTTTATGCCACGGCCTCTCTCACACACTCTCACACACTCGCACACAAACCCAAGGCCCTCAGCTGATCGTTACCATTATCGTTAACCACACGTATCGCTCACAGGAGGCCAGCGGCGAAGAGCAGGAGGGCAGAAAAACGGGGAGGACGTGCAGCCTGAGCTTCAGGATTAGCTTAACTCATGGGATCATGGACGTTGAAGGAAAAAGGCTCAAACGACAAGATTTCCACATGAATGAGTAGAGATGATGATATTCTTATTCTCTTATTCTTATCCTCTCTAGAGGTGTAGAAAATATGAAGAACAAAGAGAGAAGTGTTCAGCAGACAGGTGGAGGTGTGCAAATATATCACTTAATGTTATTAATTTACCTGAAATATTCTCCCCTTGGAGCCTTTTAAAGTGTCACTTAGAAAATGGAAATGAGGATTAACCACCTGCTGTACTGTCAGAAGCACAGCTGCACCTTCCTGAAATATCTGCATAAATCGAATTTGCCCACTTTTACAGTAGTTTAGTGTGTGTATGAGTGTATGAGTGTGTTTCTCATGACGCCTCCCGACCAGCAGCGAACAACCTGCCAAAGCCTGATCAACAGGTCGAGAGGTGGGTGACAGCAGAGGAGCGGCAGGAACGTTGCCTTTTTAAATACGCAAACCAGAAAAATCCGCACGATTCCCTCCGGATCTCATTCCCCCAACAGATGAAGACGGAATTTAATAAACTTTTAATGGCCACTCCAAAACACTCCGCAGCCCTCGAGTGCTGCTTCTCAGCTGCTTATTTGTCATGCATACACACACACACACACACACACACACACACACACACACACACACACACACACACACTCTGTGTGCTGTGCTGTCAGGGCTAACTAAGCGAAGTGGCGGGCAGCCCAGCATTTGGATTGGCTGGACAGGAGTTGCCGGGGGTTGCAGTGGATTTGGCGGACCACCTGCTGAGACTCAGCCGCCAACTGACTGAAAACATTTACATCAGAAACCACCCAGGATAGAGAGAGAGGTAGACAGGGATGGGGCGGAGGGGTAGGAAGTTCGGGAACAATCCTAAAATCATCACAAGCTGCTCCAGTGACCTCGCCGCTCTCCCCGCGGCCGCGGAGAAGAAACGGGCCAGAATTATGGAGCAGAAAACTCGACAAATGTTCATTTTGCAGCAGAAAGGGGGGATCTGGCAGCTGGTGGCACCGCGCATGCAGCTTTAAAAGCTGCCTCCACAGTGCAGATTCCCAGCGTTTGGGGGGGGGCTGCACCTGCAGTGGCAGTGTGGCGGCGCCGCGGGGTGTTTGTTCAAACCTTTTTCCAAACCTCGAAAACGTCGCACGCTAACAATTGAAATGAGTCAGTAGGCTCTCCAGGACAGGCCCTGGAAACAATTGTTTCCTGTTTTTCAGGTAACATCAGGGTGTGTTTGAAGCGCGTCATGAGTCAGAAACTGGGGTAAATTTCTCATGGCGATAGCACGTTTGCCCTGAGTCCATGAGATTTGCTCCTCCTGTGGGCTTTAAACCTGAATGAGAGACACAATTGCTATGAAATCATCTGCATTATTATATCAAAATCAATGAAATGCAACCCAACAACAACAACAGGGAATAATTACACACAGAAACATCCCCCGTTAAGTGTTGGTACCTTCCTGGACCCCCCCCCCCACCTTCCACCATCTCCTCATGTATAAGGGCCCATATGGGGGTCCCCTCAGCACCCCTGCTCTCTCAGGTCCCCTGTGTGTGCTTGTGAGTGTGTGTGCTTCTCTGACCCACACACTGACCTCCTCAAACTTCAAACTGAATACTTGTGGCAGTTACCACGACGACAGAGCTCTCAGAGCCTTATCCTACTTACTGAGACGAGACGAGGAGCGAGGAGGAGGAGCGCAGGAGCGAGAAAGTAAAGAAAGAAGAAAGGGATGTGGAGAATGGTGTGGACGCGCGTGCGCACACACACACACACACACACGCACACGCACGCACGCACGGAGGGGGGCAGAGGGAGGGCAGCCAGGCAGAAAGTGAGAGTTGCTGCTTTTGCATCTCTGTGTTTTTCATGAGTAGACAGTTTACTGAGAGATTATTCACAGTCTGGTATTTAGCCTTATTAGGCCAACTGCTCCCAGTACAGGACCCCCCCCCCCCCCACCCCCACCCACAGACACACTCACGGTGCTTTTATTATCATTATTCTAATTTCATTCACGCATTTATGGCCTTGTAAATCACTTTAGCGGCTCTACACCACCTGCAAAAGGGCTGCAGAAAGAGCCCAAATGGGCTTTGAGATTTAGAGTTTTTAAATTTCCTTTTCTGATTTTTCCAATGAAATAGAAAAGCATCTAAATGGAGAAAGTGGTGGAGAATTATCCAGATACAAAGATGTGGTGACAGGAAATGTAACCGCACGTCACCGGAGACACGAAAAATGAATTTAAATGGACGGGAGGTTTTACACCTTCGCATTCAGGTGACATGAAAAAGTTGTTCAGAACTCCAATTAAACAACATTAATGCTCCCGCAGGTGCTTTTATTTAGACAGCTTATGATTATTTTAGTGTCTCCAGGGGCTGGTGGTGGTGTTGATGAAGCCCTGGCAGCTACTCTTCAGGAGACGCCGTTAGCATCGGCTACAGCAGCCTCGGATTGTTGGTGATTATTGTTTTTGAGAGCGTTTTATGAACATTTACCTGCACTTTTCCTCCTGAACATCCACAAACCACCACAGAAGCAGCAATATTATCGGTTTTATGGGCTGGAACACCTGATGGAGTCCTTTCTGCCAGATTGTGCAGTGAATTTACACTTTCTAATCGTCTCTTCTCCATGGCAACCTCAACAGATCCCCCCCCCCCCCCCGGCCTCGCCGGGTGTGTGCGTGCGACCATCTGAACCATCTCAGCCTTGAGAAAAGCAGCCGGATCTGATGGAAGGCGACTCAAAATCAATAGTGTTCATGTCTGCCCCCCCCCCCCGGCGAACTGTCACTCACCAGCCCGGAGATGGGGGCGATTGATCCGGCCCTGCTTTAATCTGAGCTCAACAGCCTCACCTGGCGCGTTCCCAAGGCCGCGCACGCTCCGTGCGCTCAACCAGCGTTTAGTTGGGATGTGTGACCACGCTGACGGCCTCCATGTGCACGCACACACACACACACACACACACTCCTTGTCCTGTGTCATGTCTTGAATTTCCATAATTCCTCCTGGGCTGTGATGAAGGTGGATCCAGTTTGATCTGATTCCTTGTGGAGCAGCGGGACCATCAGACCAACCTGGATCAGAACACATGGTTCCTTGGTAATTGGTGAGAAAAGAATAATGTGTGAGTTTTATCTGAAAGGTTGTTCTTGTATCATAATCCGAAGGTTATTTCATGCTTCTCTTATATTCCAGGGATGTCGTAGATCTCTGACATTATTGTTTTCATTGTTGTTCTTATATTATAGATTAAGAATCACTGTTGATTGATTTTTTTTTATAGAACCATTGTCTAATTTCCCTTAAAGCCGGTTTTGAAGAGATTTATGAAAATAAAAATAATTTCCTCCCTCTTTTTTTCTGGATGAATTGTTCCTCCATTTAGGAATTTCTCTTCAACAGAGTGGATTAAAAGAAGGGGAAAAAAAAACACAATAGTTGCTGCTAACTGTTCCGACCTGGACTTTGGACTTTGTTCTGATTCTGGTATTTGCTTTGGTTGCCTGCTGAAACTTTTATTGAAAGTTTCAGGAGATTGAAAGGGATGATTGAGCCCCATCCTTCCACATTAACCTTCTCTCCACCTCACTCCAGTTCTGAGGAATAAAAATAAAATAAAATCCAAACACAACTTTTATCACTTGCCGTCCATCACACGCTCGCTTCTGCTGTAAAAGGTGATTTCAGTGGGAGGAGGCCTTTGTTATTATTATTATTATTATTATTATTATTATTATTATTATTATTATTATTATTATTATTATTTAAGGATCTGCCTGTTGTTCTCGGGTCTTCCTGCTTCCATCCGTCGTCCATCCTGATCGTTGTCGATCTCTCCCTCCGTTGGATTTATCCTTCCTTAAATCCCCCTCTTCCCGTCACGCTCCTGCTATCTGTTAGCATTTCTTTGATCTGGCTTCAACGCAAATCAGCTGTTTACAAATGCGCTCCACGGGCGCTTTAAAATATTACATCCTTCCTTGTTCGCACGCCACAGACACCAGTGATTATTCTCCTCGCCGTTTCCGTGACTACGGCGTCTGTGTGGCTCGTTTCACGTGCATTTGTCACATACGTTCACGAGGCGAGCCATGTGGCCGCGGGCCGTGGCGGCTAGCGGGCCCGCGCTCTCCCCTCGGGCCTCCGCGCACGTTTGAGCTCCTTCAGTTGGCAAATCGGTAAATGATCCAGGTTGTCATTTAATCAATAGGAACAGGCAGCAGCTGTCACACATTAGCGCCTCCCCCGGGGGCCGTTGTCAGGCCGCGACATGAAAAACACATGTACGTGAGTGCAGGCCGCTTCATCGCCTCCATTTTTCTGAGGGCCTTTACTGACAGTCACACTTCATGAAATAATCCACCTCCCCGAGTCAGGGAGCAACCGCGAATGTGAAGAAGGTCCGGAGTTTCAGCGCTGCTCTGCCGATGCCAGCGTTTGGAGCTTTACCTCCATTTTCAGGCAGCTTTTGGCGTCTGAGCAAACATAAATCAGCAGGAACACGATGAATAACTGAGGCAGCTGCTTCCTCTTTCTTCCCCTCCTCTTTCCTCCCCTCCTCTTTCCTCCTCTCCTCTTTCTTCCCCTCCTCTTTCCTCCCCTCCTCTCTCCTCCTCTTCTCTTTCCACCTCTTCTCTTTCCTCCCCTCCTCTTTCCTCCCCTCCTCTTTCCTCCTCTCCTCTTTCCCCCTCTCCTCTTTCCTCCCCTCCTCTGTCCTCTTATCCTCTTTCCTCCTGTCCTCTTTCCTCCTCTCATCTTTCCTCCCCTCCTCTTTCCTCCCCTCCTCTTTCCTCTTGTCCTCTTTTCTCCTCTCCCCTTTTCTTCCCATCCTCTTTCCTCCTCTCCCCTTTTCTTCCCATCCTCTTTCCTCTTCTCCTCTTTCTTCCTCTCCTCTTTCCTCCTGTCCTCTTTCCTCCCCTCCTCTCTCCTCTTTCCTCCCCTCCTCTTTCCTCCTGTCCTCCTGTCCTCTTTCCTCCTCTCCTCCTTCCTCCCCTCCTCTTTCCTCCTCTCCTCCTTCCTCCTCTCCTCTTTCCTCCCCTCCTCTTTCCTCCTGCCCTCCTGTCCTCTTTCCTCCTCTCCTCTTTCCTCCTCTCCTCTTTCGTCCTGTCCTCTTTCCTCCCCTCCTCTTTCCTCTTATCCTCTTTCCTCCTCTCCTCTTTCCTCCCCTCCTCTTTCCTCTTCTCCTCCTTCCTCCCCTCCTCTTTCCTCCTGTCCTCTTTCCTCCCCTCCTCTTTCCTCCTCTCCTCTTTCCTCCCCTCCTCTTTCCTCCTGCCCTCCTGTCCTCTTTCCTCCTCTCCTCTTTCCTCCCCTCCTCTTTCCTCCTGTCCTCTTTCCTCCCCTCTTCTTTCCTCTTATCCTCTTTCCTCCCCTCCTCTTTCCTCCTCTCCTCTTTCCTCCCCTCCTCTTTCCTCCCCTCCTCTTTCCTCCTCTCCTCTTCCTCCTCTCCTCTCCCGTTCTGCACCTTCCCTGACGTGAGACAGTGAAATCTCATCCCATCTCTCCGCCTGCTCTTACAGCCAGCAGGGAGGGACATGTCATTTCACTTGTGTGCATGTGTGCGCGCACGTCCATCGCTGCGCAACACACAACGACGAGAGCGGCGGCGTGGAGGAGGGTGGGGGGGTGACAGGGCTCTGATCTCTCAGATAGGGAGATAGCCACCTGATTCAAATGGCTCGCTTGTTCCCGGCAGTCACTTGATCGGCGTGTGAACTGACTCCTCTCTTATTTACAATCAAATGCTGCCGTGCTGACCCGCCCCGCCCCGGCCCTGCCCGGCCCGGCTCGGCCCGGGTCAGACCTCCTCGCTCGCCCTCTCCCGCTCTCTCCGCTTCCACGGCTGAAGCTATATTTAGCATTACACCTGAATTGTAACAGAAGAGAAATGCGTCGGGTAACTCTTGCAACAACAAAGATGCTGACACCAAGACCAAAACCCAAACGCTCCAAGGCAAAAGACTTCTTCTTCACTCTGTATCACTTAAATGTGCTAGAAAAAGTCACGGCCCGATTGATTAATGACAGTGTTAAAGGACATGGTCACACCAGCGTCTTGAGCACCCTCTGGTGGTGAGCTGCAGTAAATGAATAAGCCCCGCCTCCTTTCTCTGCTAATTTAAACAGCACTTAAGTGGCCAACATAAAAACTGAAGGTAGGCTCATATCTGTGACTTCAGTTTCTACGGGGACGTTCACCATCTTCAGACCTGTGGTTCGGGACCCGCGGCGCCCATCCGACAGGCCTCACGCCAGATCTGCTGGAGAAGGCGACGTTTGACGTGCTTCTCAACCGGATACACCCGAGTTTATTTATGTCAGTGTTAAAATGGGTTTCGTGCGGGTTTATTTTTACTGCTCAGAAGGTCTGAGATCTGGAGGAAGGGGACGTGCGCTCTTCAACAAGTCCTCTTTGTGCACGATTTGCGAAATGTAGAAAATAAGAGACGGCTCAGACGTGCGTCTGAGTCTGAGTCAGGCAGCAACAACTTCAGCTCGCTGCATCTGTCTGCCTGTAACTGTCCTGCATGATTATCTCTCCCAGTTGGCCCCCGAGGGGACACCCGCTCTGAAAGAGGCCACTCTTCCGTCCACAACAGCCTCTGTCAGAGAGAGCGAGAGAGGGAGACCTCAGAGTCACCAGAATAGCCTGGTAGGGACTGATGCAATCAATCGAAATCTACACCGCAGCCGGAGCGAGCGTCCAACGCTTTGTCCGAGGAGCTGCAACCACAGCCGTCTGTGAGGACAGAAGGAGCGGCAGCTCTCTCTCTTCTTAAAAAAAATAAATACATGAACAAATACATTGATTTAGCCCTCGTGGGATTGTTCCAGGAGGGCAGGACGTCTGCTCATGGTGCAGCACAAACTGTGATTTTATCTTTAGAAAAAGGTGAAAGAAATAGTCAATTATCAACGTTTCAGACAAATATCTTTTCCCGGCTGAACCTGGGAGATGGTGTTCAGCAGCCCAGTGTCTCACTGGGGGTTCACACCATGTTTTCCTGCTCGGAGCTTCTCTGCGCTTCGGCAGATGAGACGACAGCAGCAGGCCGAGGAGGAGAAAAACACGTGGGGGGGTTCAGAGCGAAGGATGTCCAGCTAATGTTTGCCACTGCTGTGTCACTCGTAAAAAGCCACTCGGTGACATTTAACGAAAGAGTTCTCTATAACCATGAAATTCTACGTATTTTGTGTTGTAATGATCGGTTTGCTCACTGAAGTTGTATTAAAGTATTTATAATTTGATTTATATTTATTTCTCTGCTGTTTCGGATCATTTTTCAGCCCCCGAAGGCAGCAGCCGTCACACACGGATGCTGTTTCTTTTTGTTTCTCACTGGTTTTGATCACGTTTGAAACGAGAACTAAATCTGTTGATCCTGATCAATCCCGGTCTCGCTCTCATCCGTGTCTCCATGTGTTATACTTTAAAATAGGACACCCGCCCGCCCTCCTGCCCTCCCGCTCTCCCTCCCTCCTTAATGTGCCAGTGGAGTTGTTGGTCAACAGTTGGGTCGGGGGGCCCGCGGGGGAGGGAGGGGGAGCAGGAACAATAGACTGTGCTGTTGTGAGCTGCAGTCGGTGGAGGGGTGGAAAGAGAGAGAGAGAGAGTGGGAGAGAGAGGGGGGGAGAGAGAGAGAAGGGGGAGAGAGAGAGAGTCAGGCTGATGACTGAGTGAAAGAGGTTAGTGTCTATGCTGGGAAATGAGACCAGTGCAGGGGGGTGAGGTGGGGGTGGGGGTGGGGGTGTTCCTGTGTCTGTTGGCTTGTTAATGATGATTCAGTCCCATCAGCTCAACAGACTTCACTATCCAGGAATCTCTGATACCTTCAGCTCATCGCTGCCGCCACAAACAAGGTCTCTAATTCTAATGAGCCAACAGGCGGCTGCAGGATCTGTTCAGGAAGAACAAATAGTCCCTCTGTCACATCAGCTCACATCAGAAAAACAGTCCGGTTGACACAGAAAACTACCTTGGATCAGCTCAGCATGAAAGAAACACCAAAATAATATCAAAAGACAGTTAGAGATGCACACCTGTCCTATTATCCTGGACACCAGCGTGTCCGCTGAAGCAGCAAGGCCGTCTGAAAGCAGCGGATAACCACCTGCGTTCTGAAATAATTCTCAGAAATCACAGAAATCAGACTTGATGAGGTTCACTCTGGTTTTGGTTTGTGGCTCCATTTGCACCTATTGTAGCACTGCGGGTGACCCCCCCCCCCCCCCCCCCCCCCCCCCCCCCCCCCGTGACCCCCCCCACCCCCCCACCGCCATGTCCCTCAACCCGCGGAGGGATATCAGACTCCCAAATATCCGGACTAGCAAAGCGCAGCAGACCGTGCGCCACTTTCACTTGTGGCCGCATGACGGGCTGATCCCACCCAGTCACCTGTTGCTTCGGCCTCCTCCAGCAAACACCATCACCGATAAAATAAACTCACACGTGCTTCAAAACCACCGACGTTTGTGGTTCCAACCGGAAACTGTCGATTCCTCACTGCTATGTGCCTGAAATCAGCGCTCATGTGGGACGTTTGTGAGCTGACCACCAAAACTGGAGCTGCATTGTGCTCCCTTCAGCAGCAGCCAGCAGGATCAGCAGCCGGCACAGCCAGCCAAGCTTGACAATATTGAATAATAAAGAGATGATCTGTATAGTTGTGAGGGGGTAAAGGCAAATTAGCTGCCGTTTTATTGTCACTACGACTTTATTAACCCGAATTAATTTCCAAAGAACGCGTGAATATGCACGCACAGGTCATGATGATTTTAGAAGAAAAAAAGGAACCTAAAATAACATTTAGAAAATCTATTACCATCACCATTAATATCAGCAGTTAACTGGGAGCATAATTCAATCAGAAAGCGACGTTAAGTGGGCAGAAAGTTGAGGAGTAAACAGCTGTTGTGAGAAAGGCTCCTGCATGGCGACGCATTTCAGATCAGTTGCAGCCAAAGGCCTTTCCCACCGCAACAGGCCCTGCATTGTTGTTGAAGCCTCCCCATTAATAACCGAATCAATCAATAAATAATGGGAGAAATGGAGTTCAGCAAATTTTGAAAGAGGGCGTGACTTTTATCAAATTAGTCTGGTCTGAATAACTGCAATTTTGTCACATTTAATGGGGAAATGTGAAAAAAAAAACAAAAAAAAAAACCTCCGCGCAGTCTACATAATTTGGTGGTGGTGGTGCTGTGTGTGTGTGTGTGTGTGTGTGTGTGTGTGTGTAGGGGAGGGTCTGTGTCACTTATAGAGACGAAAAACTGTTGTGTCGTCGCTGTTTCCAAGAATTCTGCGGCAAACTGCGCGTTCCTGTGAGGACGGCGCAGTGAAGCTGTCAGCGTCAATGATGATAAACGGAGCCGCCGGTGACGTGATGGAGGGTAGGGGGGTAGTTTGGGGGTGATTGGGGGGGTGGTTTGGGGGTGATGGGGGGGAAGTTCGGGGGTGATTGGGGGGCACAGTGGCCTCGAGCCTCTGAGAATGCAGGCCGAGAGGCTGATGGCATGCTGGTCTGTGTCAGTGTGTGGTCCCATTCAAGCAGAGCGTGCGCGCGCGTGCTAACGTGCACGTATGCTTCAAACACAAACACGCACGCACGCGCGTGCACACACACACACACACACACACACACACACACACATACCGCCCGCTCCCCTTCCCCGCACCTGCGCTAGATCAGCAGGCTATACTGGCTGCCATTCAGCACACACACGCACGCGCGCATGCACGCACGCACGCACGCACGCCCAGACACACACACACACACACACGCAGCTTTCTGCTCTGACAGGTTTTAATTCAGTCTCCTTGGTCTGTCTCTGCGTCCACAGCCACGTGACAGCAACACGCTAACACGATGTCGTTTATACGTTTATAAGACGCACAAAATGTAACTTCCCAACTTTTGGTTTATTTTTGAGCAATAAAGACCTTGGAGGCCCATTCTGCACTTCAGACATATTAGAAGAACTCAACAGTCATGATGGAGTAGTTAGCTATGTAGCTAGTTAGCTAGTTAATTAGCTAGTCAGTTAGTCGCCTAATAAATAACTCAACGCACAAAGATTCTGATGAGCTGAACTCGCAACATAAAGTTCTGGTCCAAGAGAACAATTCATTAGCTAAAATCGCTTAATTCCACTTGTTCACGAGACAACCGGGAGGAACGAGCCCGCGCAAACGCGCAAACGCCCTTCCGTCACCTCGTGCGTGGATGACGTCATGCCCCCCTTTCTCCTTATTATCCGCAACGCAAAGGAAAGTGGGATTACGGGACACCGGTCGCGTGCGCGCGCGAGGCGGGGGTCATGTGACCTAATTTCGGAAATCACGTAGTTTCAACAATAAACACTGGATTTAAAAAGACAAAGAGGCGTCTAACTTGCATTATTGTTGTTTTTGTTGTTTTTTTTAATGAGTCAATGATTCACGTGTTAGCATAAATGCTGCTCCCACGCCTGGTTCATGTTTTAACCGGTGAGATATTAATACATTTCACAACATTCATTTATGTGGATTTTTTTTAAAAAAAATATTAAGGTGTAAATACATTTAAAAGGGACAACTACTTTAAAAGCAACAATGCTGTAGCACAAAGGCCCGTTTAAAAGGCAAAGAGCTTCACGCACGCACGCATGCAAGCACTCACGCACAGTCCGGGTTATCGCCGACAACATCTGCGATTTTTTTTTTTAAACATTGAAAAAAGAAAAACCGCTGAGGCGCGCGCGCTTACCACCTGTTGCAGTCAAATGTCCTCGAGCTGTGACAGGCCAGCCTGCACGCGCCTGACAGAAGAGCGGATGGATGGATGGATGGATGGATGGATGGATGGATGGATGGATGGATGATGGATGGATGATGGATGGATGATGGATGGATGATGGAGCCTCTCCTTCCGGTTAGTTCTGGCTTGTTGGTGGTTTCCATTGGTGATTTGTCGATGGGGACTATTTACTTGCAGGTTGCGGTGGGCCGCGGCAGGAGCGCGAGGCTCGGGGACCCTTGAGTCCTCGTCTCACCGTTCGCGCCTTTATTTATTGTTTAAAGAGCAACGAAACTGATCTTAACGCGCCTCTGAGATTTAATCCCCTTTCCTGAAGCCCGGGACGGAGTGATCTATTTTACCCCCATCTCCTGGTTCCTCAATTCCGTGTGAAAAGAAGCAGTTTTAAAGGGAACTGGGAGGAGAAAACGCGAAGGGGAACTGGCCCGGGAAGCACAGCGCAACAATTAGGCTGTGATTCCGCTTTAAACGGGACCTTGTCCTGATTTCGCCGTTTCAAACCTCTTTTTGCGACACTCAAGCGAACAGGAGCATCAAAAATATCTGCTATCATTTTCTTTCTATTCACAAAGCTCTCCATCACATCAAAGCTCCAACATTCACTCTGGGAAAAATAGCCTAATCATTTGCGGGGGGCCTCCGGGCCTGCGGGGCCATGACGGGAGGGAAAAAAAATGAGACATTAATGCTCCTGCGACCTTTTAAAAACACTTTGTTTATCGCTGGTGTTCACGGCTATTACAACCAATTCAGCTGCCCGGATCAATAATTAATGGAGCAACCAACGATCTCTTGACCCCTCGAAGGTCCGACTGGGAGCTGGAGAGGTGGGGGCGGTTGAGGGGGGAGCTGGGACGAGGTGCGGGTGAGGGATGGAGGGGAGTGGATGGATAAATACTGAGGGGCCTCTTCAAATATTCATCTGCCGGTTAATGTGAGCTGCGCTCCCCCGGGACCCAACAGCCCTAATCTAGCCCGCTGTGGGCGACACACTCACCCAATCCCCAGATTTAAAACCGTTAGATTAATTCAGAGAGAGCGGTTAGCTCATCATACGGATTATTATTATTATTATTATTATTATTATTATTATTATTATTATTATTATTATTATTATTATTACTATTACTATTATGAGAGGGTGGCTGCAGGAGATTTTTGGGGTTCTTATTTCTTTACACCGGAGGGCTGAACCGTTAGAGGAGGAATTAACGGGAAACAGTTGGCGAGAAATAGCATCAAAAATAATAACCTTGACTCCGTAAATCTATTCCACGCTGGGTTTTGAATGCAACCTTTAGTTTGATCAAGCACACAGAAATAAAAGCAGCACCATCAGGAAAAATGACAGAAAAATGGCCCGAGTTGATGGGATTAAAGGCTGTCGAGATGTAATGCTGTTACAGTCAAATGTCAGGATCAATAAAAGAAATGATTTCAATAAGAGAAATCCTTCTGTCACTTTACAAGAATTTAACAGAAGTGTAAACTGCTGATTTATCTGAGTTAAATCTGCTTAAATGATTTTGTTTCCCCCTTCACGAGAATAAGCGTTTTAAAATTACGTAAACTTCCCAAATCTTGATTTCCACTGCTAAATATATATATTTATTTAAAAATACCCATTTTCGAAACAGTCAGCAAAGTTTATCCTGATGATTTCGCTGACAGAACCTGTAAAAGATTGTTCTTACATTTTAAAAAAGATGCCTTTGGTGAGTTTAAGCGTCGCAGAAACCCGCGTCATTGGGAAGCGTGAAGAATCGGTGTGAAACAATAAATCATTTCAATAAATAATTAAGCTGAGAGGACAGAAAAGCAGCAGCCAGATGACAAGTGCACACGTGGTGCTGCAGCCACGAAGGAAATAAAAATCAAAAGCATTTCAAGTACCCAAATTTCCAAAATTTATTCATTTCAAACTGCATATCGAAAAAAAATAGACTCAGCTGAAATTGTAACTGTTATAAGGATGGTATTAGTTCCGGTATATATATGTATATATATACATGGAGTGGTTGGCTTCTGCGTACAGGCCACATTTTTTTTTAAAATACAACTACGGGAATGAATTTTTGAAATAAAAACTTAAAATATCACAGGAAATATACAGAAATTGTACAAATCAATTAGAAAATAAAGAGCACAAGCATCATACCTCTAACAGATGAAAAGTGGGAGACGGAAATATGAATTAAACCATACTTTGAGATGCGTGATGGAGAAAAAAAAAAGGTGTGTTGCCTTTTAACAATTTCAACTGTTCGGCGATGTGGTTTCTCATTTTTAGGAAACCTGCTTGGATTTTGTGTCCCTTTTCTCCCAATGTAAAACGAGCAGAGACGAACTCCCCGATCTTTCTGCAACTTTCCATATTTTTTTTCTCTGCATAACTGCGAACTGCCTTGGAAATGCAAAAGGAAATGCAGCGTCTTAACAATTTCATCTGATTGTAATGTTTCTTTGATAAATACTGTACAAAGGGCGATTGCAATAATAAAACATTTATGATTGCGACTCCCACTTTTTAATCTTCCCAACTCCGTCCGCCAGTGAAGGGGGGATCTCCTACCGTTCCTCTAGAGCTTCCTCAGAATAAAATGAAAAGAAAAAAAAGAGTCGTGTGTCCTTTTCCAGGAGACTTCTATACAACTTTTCCCACCCCGATTTTTTTTCTGTACAAAAATAGTCCGACGTTAATAGTCCACAGTTTCTCTTATAAAAGTTCATCTCTCTCTCTCTCTTTCTCTCTCTCTCTCTCGCTTACATGTGTGTTAAGGGCAGCGTGCCGTTGATCGTCGTCCCGGGCACGGTGCTCTGGTAGTGCCCAGACATGTGTAGCCTGGTCTGGGCGCCCTGCTCGCTGACCTCCGTCCCCGGCAGGTACATGCTGATCATGTCCCTCAGATCTCCGCTTTGGCAGCCCGGGGCGGCCCGGTGAGACGATGAGGTGACGACGGGCGGGCTGGAGCTGCTGGACTCGGACTTCACCACCGAGGAGGGCCCCATGGAGCCCAGGGCGGTCATCCCAGGCGTGGTTTGCTGAGAGTAGGACATGGAGTATGTCGGGGAGCCGTTCATGTAGCTCTGGGAGCTGGTCATGGTGTTGTACTGCAGGGCGCTCATGTCGTAGCGGTGCATGGACTGCATCTGGCTCGGGTTGTGCGCGTTCAGACCCGGGTGCTGGTAGCTCAGCTGGTCCTGCATCATGCCGTAGCCACCGTTGGACCAGCCGTTCATGTGTGCGGCGTAGCTGTCCATCCTCTGGTTCACGCCGCCGCCGAGGCCGGCCCCGACCCCCACACCGACACCAGCCCCCATCCCGTTGCCACCAGGTGCCAGGAGTCCGCCGGGCAGGGTGTACTTGTCCTTCTTCATGAGGGTCTTGGTTTTTCGCCGTGGCCGGTATTTGTAATCCGGGTGTTCCTTCATGTGCAGGGCCCGCAGCCTCTTGGCTTCGTCGATGAAAGGTCTCTTCTCGTTCTCCGACAGAAGTTTCCACTCTGCCCCCAGTCTCTTGCTTATCTCCGAGTTGTGCATTTTGGGATTTTCTTGCGCCATCTTCCTCCTCTGGCCCCGGGACCACACCATGAACGCGTTCATGGGTCTCTTGACCCGCTCCGGACTGTTTTTCTGATTGCCGCCGGTCCCGGACGTGTTGGTATTGCCCGTGCCCCCCGTGTTAGTCTGGGGAGCTGGGGGCTTCAGTTCAGTCTCCATCATGTTATACATCAGGAACAGCGTTGAGTCGGAGCTCCCGAGCAGAAGAAAAAGAAAAAGAAAGCAAAGAGGTGAAACTCCACCAGCCGGACGCAGGACGGTGAGGCGCGCGGGGCTGCTGGTGCTGCTGGAAGTTACCTGTCGAATTTTCTCTGCAACTTTTTCTCTGGACAAAAACAACACGCACCACAAACCGCGTCTCCGCACACTCTCCCCTCTCTCTCCCTCTCTCTCTCTTTCACTCTCGACGAGCGCGTGTGTGTGCGTGCGTGCGTGTGGGCGCGAGTGTGTCACAAAGAGGCTTCTCCCGATAGGTCCCCGCTATGTTGTGTCCACAAAACTTCTCCCGTCGCTTCTCCCGAAAAGCATCAACAAAGTGCACTTTTTCGCCCGTGTGCGCCTGAGCCTTGACAACTCCAGATAGTTTTTGAACAAGTTAATAGACAACCATTCATGTGACGGAGGCTGTCAGCGAATAAATGGCTTCGACCTGACCAATCAGCGCGGGCCCGCTCCACCGACCCGCCAATGGGAGCCGGTTTAGCATAAAGGGGCGGGGCCTCCTCCGCTCTGACACACACACTCCGGTTGCCCACATGAACTAATACAGGGTGCATATTTACTATTTCCAGACTGGGGAGATATTTCTCTATCAATATGCACATGGAGGCACTTTGAGCATTCAAAAATATTATTTAGAGGGGAAAAACTCGATGAAAAGAACGAAATAAAGTGGAAACTTCAGAAAAATATATTGCGCTCGAATTATTATTATTATATATATATGTTGGTTTTTTTTTTTTTACAAATGAGAAGTTTGAGATTGGCCTGATTTAATTTAGAGGATTATCAAATTAAACAGCAGGCGTGAGCAATATAGAATATTTCAAAAACATATCAAACATTTGCGTCGATGGAGACACGCTCATGTTTTTGTCCTAAAACTGAGTCCTGACCCGTGACTCTGATGTTGTTCGACACCCAAAAAGTCACTAATTCCCCCCTTTACGGCTCCAATAACAGAACAACACTTAAATAAACTTTGTTAGTTAACTCAAAGCGTTCAATAGCGGCAGTGCGCGTGTGTGAATGTGGGTGGAGGGGATGAGAGGGGGGGGTACACGGCTGGTTTTTAACGCTGAAAAGAGGAAAGGTAATCCAAGATGTTTCCCCCCTGCCCGCTTTTGTTTAGTGAAGTTGAATGCCAACACACAGAAGGCAGACGGGCTCATCTCAGCACAAATAAGCGGGGTTTTGTTTGGGATGTTGTCGCTACATCTGTCCGGACAAAGACCCGGCTCCACTCCACTTCCACCGGCCCGGAGCCGCCGCCGCCGCCGCCGCCGCTGCTGCTGCGGGGGCTCCGCGGTGGAGGAACGGGGCGACCCGACCTGGAGGGCCAATACAGATGGGGGAGAGTATAAGATCAAATGTTGCTTCATTCATAGAAACCCGAACGAGCGCGTCAGCCAGTTAATGAAGGGGCCTCCACCTGCTTGGATTAACGTGGGCTCCAATCAGATTACGATGTTTACGCAGCAGATTCAGTGTTTCGAGGATGGAATCTTGGTCAAATGTCCAAACAAGCCATTTATACAGGTCTGGGGTGTTTGGTGCCACTTATTTTACTTTTTTGCAACACTATGCTTCATAACTCAAGGCACTTTACTGCGTGGCGCCAGCGCCGCCTACTGGGCTCAACCGGAACTGCGCGCAAGAGGTTTCTTATTTATTTAATTTGATTTTCCTCAATTAAAAACCCCAACAAACACAGACTTTTACAGGTAAACGCGATGCAAATTCAAAGCTTCGCTCAAGACCACAAATTCTGCCCAACAAATGTAAAATATCCGACACAGCGCCCGTCTGACCAGCCAGACAATTAAAGCCAGATCAAGTACACACACCTGAAATAATTTAATTTATATGCGTGTCTGAGATTAAATCATAATTGAAAGTGAATAGATCGAGTCTTATTATTTTGTTTTAGTCATTTGATAATAAATGGAGGAGCGGAGCCCCCGTGCTCTCATTATGCGGCCCCGGCAACCTTACATAAGATTCATCTTGTGCTTAATAGGCTGCGAGAGGCGACACATGCAGCTCGCTCCATTATAATGCAAGGTTGAAATGGGCCGCTCGGCTGCTATCTGCATCTGAGTGTGTTCCCCGCTACCTCTAATCTGCTTATGATGATAAAAGAACAGCGGGGCTCTGCAGCTCTCTGAAAGCGGGCCCCATCCAGCCGGGAATGGCCCCGCATCCACAATCACCCTGAATTAAAGCCGTTGTTTGACAAAAACCAGGAGAAACTAGCGGGGCGGCTCCCCCGGACCACTTGTAAGCCCCCTGCCACACCACACCAGGTCGGGATGGACTCGACAAACCCCGCCAGCAACTGTGACGTTAAAATACCGGTTTCGTGCTTAAACAAATTGTAGACGCCACAAAAAAAGACAATGACTATTTTAAATTGTTTTTTTTGTTTTTTGCAAAAATAAAATGATTTTGGCAGAGAGGCCGAGTTGGAATTCCCGCCCAAATACAATTTACGCTTTTATAATAACTGCAAATCTCAATGCAGAATAAAACAGCAAGATTAATGCACAGAAATGATCATTGTAATATTAAATGACAGAGCGTGATAATCTGAAACAACAGGACAATTTGTGTGTCACAGCGGGGGGGGCAGGTTGCAGGTGAAACGGGAATCAACTTGGCTTTTCCTGCCACTAGGGGCCGCAGAGGCTGGACACGGAGGAAACAACATTCCTCACTTGGGATTAATTCTACAAACAATAATACAATTTTTATTTGGTTCTAAAGATAAAAAAAAAATAGCCACGGGAAAAAATTCTAGCTTCATTTTTTTCTGGATTAATGTTTTGATTTTCTATTCTTATATTTAAAGACAAAGATGACCACAGTTTACACAATGTAGGCCTGCGATTGAATAATTTCTAAAACACAATAAAATGTCGATGAATAATTTGTGTTTTAATATTTCGTCATATTAGGACACACTTTTAAAAAAAAAATGCTAGATTAAAAATGTATCATCTCCGAAGTCTAATAAAAGCGCAATAAATGTTCCAAACCAATCCAGGGCGCGTTGATTAGCTGCATAATGAGGCGGAATTATACAGGAAAAATCAAAATTATAAAGGAGGCAAAAAGGAATCCGGAGGCTAAAGTGCGCAAAGGTGTTTGCACAAGTCAGAGAAACAGTCCGGCAGCAGCCTGTCAGTCTCAAGCTGCTCCTCGGTGTCATTCCACAACACGGTAGACGCGCACTAACACACACACGCACGCACACAAACACACCAACACACGCTCACACTCGTGCTCACACGCACACAAACGCTCCGCACT
>NC_042304.1:15490415-15507915 GCF_901000725.2 Takifugu rubripes
GCCCGTGGCGGACGTGTAGGTGCACGCAGAGGCTGCAACAAAGACGAGTTCTGCCTGGTTCACACAAGCGTTTCAGCCATTTCAGCCCGTCTGCTCGCTTCTTTTGGGCCGGGGCGGAAGGCGGGACCTCAACGGGGCCGTCTCAGAGGTTCGCTGATGGGCTGAGGTTGTTTGTGGGGGGGGCTGTAATAGGCGGGGGGGGGGGGGGGCACAGCCGCTCTCAAGAACAGCATTTTGGGAGACGGGACCAGACGGAAGGCCCGCGCCTCCCTCTGGCATCCGCTAAACACACTTCACCTTTAGCACCGTCACCCGTGAACCTCGCCGCTCTGTTTACTGTCACAGCGAGGTGTCAGATTTACCGCAGGAGGGGCCTCAACCCCCCCCCCCCCGGACGCGTAAATATTTGCCCGCCGCTCCGTTCCACCTTTAATCATCTCTTATTGACTGAAGTCAAACAGGAAAAAGAACTCCGAGAATGCAGAACTGTGCAGAAAGGTTACGAGCCGCGGCGTTCCGAAGGCCCGCGTGTTCAAACCTCGGGCGCTCCGACGCCGACGGTCCAAAGACTCGGCCGTGCGATGGCGGCGGAGACAAACGAAAGGTGTTTGACTCCGGGGGCAGAAGGTCCCGACAGGGTCAACAAGCTGTAAAGGGAAGTAACCGTAAATGTCCGGCGTTTATCTTCGGGCCGCGAAATCTGGCACCTCGGCGATAATGTGCAGCGTTTCAGGAAGGCCCCCGGCTCGAGGACGTGCGCGCACGTGCACGTGCACTCGCAGCGCACGCAGACCTGTCTCCGTCCTATTTAACCAGCGTCTGACGAATTTCACAAGCGGCTCCTAAAAGATGCAGAAACACGTTTGTGGCCGCGAGAAAAACAAATCGAGGCCGTTTGTCCGAAGAGGGAAGAAAGGCGCCGGAACGTTCTCGCGACCCGTGTTCTCACATCAGGAAGGAGGAAGACGGAACCAACGAGCCCGCGGGTCTGAATCAGCCTGTTTCATTCACCTCTGGAATTTATACGCTGCGTTTCCCTCCGTGCACACTTCCAGGTGCTAATGGTGGACCTCTGTTAGCCTTGCTAGCGCAGCTCCTCGTGCACAATTTGGATCTTTTCATCAGAATCAGAAGCACGAGAAAAGGCGGGAAATCGGAATCTGCCTTTTTGTGCACTGAAACATGAAGTTTACAAAGTTAAACAGATGGGAAAAAAGGGAATTTTGCGTCATTAACGTAGAATCAGGTTTCCACCTCAGAACTTTACGTTCCGGGTCATGTGTGCGTTTATTTTGTCCGTTTTTAATCACCAACAGACTGGAATTTAAACACTCGCCACACAGAACCAACTGACTTGACTTGAAATTCCGAGAACGACGTCGCTGGGTCGCCCAGACCTCCGTAAAATCCAGTCAGAGCAACTTTCACCTCATCAGGTCCAACAACTGATGTTTCTGGGCTCCCGAACCCAAACAAAGCTGGTATCTGCTGCTAGGCCGGTTCTGGTATCTGCTGCTGGGCCGGTTCTTTCCTGGCCAGCCCGTCTCTCTCTCTCTGTGTGTGTGTGTCGCTCGCCCATCCAGCCACTAATGTAAATGAAAATCTAAGGTGTGACATTAATGTGTGAACAGGGACAAAAAGCTCATCCCTGAGGCTATTGTATTGGCCCTGTGACACGCACCCCCCCCCACACACATTCACACACATTCACACACACTCACACACACTCACACACACACACTTCTTCTCCTTTTTTTCTATTGATGGCCCCTCAAAATCAATAAAAATGATCTTGGAGTCCATCCACCGTTGCCTGCATCATCTTGGAAGTGCCTTCTTTAGGATATGGCGGCCATACTGTACAATGGGCCAGCAAAGCGCATGTAATTTGCCATTGATTTCCCCCCCCCTCCCCGACTTCTTAGCCCCCAGTCACTGCACACAACACAAAAACTAACTTCATCATACACCCTGTTAATGCACACGCACAATAACCCTCTTTTCTCCTGCCCTCTGGTAATTTCACCCTCTCTTTATCTTTTTTCTCGCTCTCTCTTTCTTCCCCTGTTTTATCTCCTCCGTGCCCCCCCCCCCCACCCCCACCCCCATTCCTCAAATCTCTTCACAGGTCACTGTTTTTTCTTTCACTGCCATAATGGACGACTTGTTGTTCGTGCCAGACCCAGTTTACTTTTCCATCTTCCCGTGGCTCCACGTCCCAGAAGCGAACGCGTCTCACAGCAGAAGCCCGTCGACGCTTCGTCACTCCGGGTGATAAACTCATTTATTATTTTGTTATCTTTTATTATTCAGATGTTTCCACTCGATATAAAGATATAAAGTCGACATAAAGACGAATGAAATCCTGTCGTGACGCCTTCGGCCCTCAGAGCAGCTGTTGGAAAGATCATAAAACATGTGAAGTGCAAAGAAAGGAAGACCTTGTTGCACGTGCACACACACACACACACACACACACACACACACACACACACACGGAGGCCGCTGTCAGTCAGAGCTGTGTGTTAGTCTGACATTCTGCCTCAGCTGTTCTAAGCCTATTACTGTATTCTTTCAACGCTGTTCACACAAACACACACACACGCACACGCACACACACACACACACACACACACACACACACACACACACACACACACGCTGTGCTATCAGCGAGACCTTTTTCAGCGAGGCTGTCGTGCATCCTGCAGCCATATCACACATCATCCTCCCCACAAACAACACGGCCAACATCCGACGGCGTTTGTTGAGAGGATCGTTTACAGCCAACGTGTTTGAAGACACACGCTGCTCTCGCGGTGAGGTAGGTGTGTGTGTGTGTGTGTGTGTGTGTGTGTGTGTGTGTGTGCGTGTGTGTGTCTTCAGAGTGGGGCTTTGCTGCTCCTGACACCGTTATCAGCTCCAGTCGAATGTATTTCTTATCAAGGTGGTGGAGGGTGTGTGTGTGTGTGTGTGTGTGTGTTGAGGGGGGGGGGGGGGGTTAGTGGAACGACAATAAGAGCTTATCAAACGTCCTCAGCCACGATTTGGCCTGTCAGTCAAACCCTACACGTGCACGTCCGCGTGCGCTCCCACACACACCCGCACACACGACGAGGGCCACTTTTGATTGATAGCTGGCTTTCACCGCAAACAGAAAGCTGGGATCAACATCCTTGTGCTCTCTTTTCACCGTGCGCACACTTGTGTGGCGTGTGCATGTGACAGAGAGACAGATAGAGAGAGAGAGAGAGAGAGAACATTCCCAAGTAACAAAGGTGGGATTAGGGATGCATTAGTTGGCCGTATAGCGAGAGGCCTGTCAATACGAGCAGCAGTCAGAATAAACCCTGAAACCTCGATAAGAAGACAAAGGCCGAGCCGCACGGCGGTGGGGGGGGGGGATCAATACAGGGACACGAGCGAGCGATTGATAGAGAGGCGGAGGATAAATATCAAAGCAGAAACGGGAACAGAAAGTTTTCGCCAAGCCGGAGGAGAGAGGGAAGGATGGGCAGGTGGGACGGAGCAGGAGCGGCTGGAGATGGCTGTGATGTCGCGCACAGGTGATTGCGCAACTCTGACCCCTGCTCAATGATGCCAGGTCTCAATAACGGCGTCCCCATAGGTTCCCTCCCGCCCCACAGACGCGCAGCCTTGACCATCACCACCAACGGTCGAGCGTCCGACCAGCCGACGTGCGTTTTGATGGAAGAAGCGGCCGAATCTCCAGACGATTCTGCTCCCTCATACAGGCGCGGCGCCATCCGGCCGCAGCTGGAGGGCCGCAGCCGCGGAGGAGGGCTGCGTAATTGTTTTACCGCTCCTCATTAATTAATTTTCCCTCCTTCATTTATTACTGGAAGCGTTCCGTACATCTGGGAGGTATAGGCAATGACACGGATACGGAGAGGGAGAGCAGCGCGCGCATCCTCCTCCCGCCGGCGAGCAGCTAGCCGTCGCACAGAGACACAATGAGGCCCAACAACAAACAGCCACTTAAAAAACAGCCTGGCAACAGAGAGCAAATTCAATTAGAGAAGTAATTAGTAGATACAGGGCCAGGCAGCGGGCTGCCGAGACGCCACAACACAGGAATTAATAGGCGCAGATAGGAGGAGGATGCTGTCATAATTAAGAGGCAATCACCTATGTCAATGAATACCTAAAAAAAACAAAGCTCCCCCAACGCAAATCTATTAATTCAGTGATCAAAAATATTTCAGGAGATGATTAATACAGCAAATTCATTTTAAAAGACTAATTTCTGGAAAGATAGCAAGACAATTGCACAAAATGTACCCGCCTGGAATTTATATTGCTAATTAAATTTCTTCTTTCTGATAATTTGTGGCGGCATGTGTGTGTGTGTGAGTGTGTGTGTGTGTGTGTGTGAGTGTGTGTGTGTGTGTGTGTGTGTGTGTGATGAACCAGCAGCGCTGCAGCAGTAAATACGCTGCAGAGGCTGCTGCAAAACACCAACAAACATGCAGAAAAACACAGCAGACGACAATAAGGAAGAAAGAAATTAAATAAAACTTGTTATTCCTTCAACTTAGCACCCCCCCCCCCCCCCACCCCACCCCGCCCTCAGCTTGTTTATCCCCCCCACCTCCCCCACGACAGAGGCGGCAATTAAATTAGACGATAAGGACGTGAAATAAATCAGGTTATTGATTGATTCGTCCCTCCTGGGTCGGAGGTGGGGGGGGCGGGGGGGGGCAGCTATCATTTCACAGCAACGGCGCCGCTATCGCTAACTAATTACTGTGTTTCCACAATCCCTCCGACGAGACGCCATCAAACAGATAGGGGAGCTTTGCAGGAAACACACAAACACGGGGAGCAGAGGCGGAGGGATGCGACGGATTCACGGGTGGGTGTCGACGCCCCGGAGCCCGGCGTGCACGGGGCGACGCTGCCGTCACCGCGCTGGAAAAGTCATTAATGTAAACAAAGCGTGAGCGGCCCAGAGCTGCTGCGATGCTAAATGGACTCTTGGTGTCTTCAGGGCGTAACGAAGTAACGCGTTGATGCTTGACCTATGACCCCCCAAACGACCACAGCCAGAGCCGAAGCTGGTCGGAGGCGCTCGGGAATCCTGGGTGCGTTTGTTTTTAGCTCAGTCATGAGGTGGAGACGGGGGCAAAACTTTTCAAAGGTAAAACATGAATTTATATTGCACATTTGCAGGCAGCAAATGCCTCAAAGAGGCAAAAAAAAAAAGCGCCTCGGTTTTTTATTTCGTCTCCTCTGAGATGGAAGGCGACGCTCGCGGCTCCTGTCTGCGGGTCGGGCCGGGTTTGGGAGGTGCGGCTCTGGCGATGAGCTGCATTTCCGCGTCCGCATCCTCTAAATACTGATTTAGTTTCTTCAGCCGGCCTAAAAAATGGAAGTCAATCTCCATACGCAGAATTTACATATTCATCTGTGACAGTTGGGGCTATTTGGGGCCCTATTTTGGAGAAAAATATCCACTTAGCCGTATCGTCTCTCGTGATCTGGATTCATAAGCTCGGCAGTGAGGGTGAGAGAGGAGGATAACACTAATGTGGCCTCAGATTTCTATGGAGGACTAGTTAATGCTGTTTACAGTGGAAGGTAGATGATAGACTGGAGAGCAGAGAGGAGAAGAGAGGGAAGGAGATGGACATTAAGTGGCCTTCCAAGTCTGTGACCGCCACTTTCAAAGCCAATTACCAGGCTAATGGAGTTAAGCCAGAGATGAGATGGGCTTGGGAGATGATAGAGGAGAGGAGAGGAGATAGCAGGAAGGCTTGACGCTAAGACAAACTGCAGCGGAGGGGACGATTAGTGTTTGGTAATCTGATGGGCAAAGTGTTAAATCAAACGTGCCGTTACGCTCCAAACTGGCCGGAGGGGCGAGGAAATGAACCGCAAACACACGCGGATGCGAGCCGTCCCGGGCCTCGTGATCCGTCCTGTCAGACGGCAGATTAGACGCCTGATCTCCGGGCTTATGAACGATTTAGCCAATTACTAGCGTTATTTAAAAAAAAATAAAAAAAACGCTTTAATTTGCCATTCAGAGGTGCAACACGGGGTCCTCGGAGTCGTCAATGAGGGTGATTAGAGCCCATCGAAAGGCCCCAACACATCTGCTGTCAGAGCGACTTGGAGACATCGCTGCAAGACATAAAGCCCCTCTCCCTCGGAGCCCGGGGGCCTGATTACAGAGAAGAAGGTCGGAGGAGGAAAAGAGAAGAAGGGGAGAAGATTGGAAAGGCTGTGGTGGAAGGACCTGTTTTGGTCGTGTGCCAGCGAGTGGGAGGGTGGCGGGGAAGGCCCATCTGTGCCCGCCGACACTCAAGATGGCAGCTGTGGAAGCAGATTGATTTTCATTCAGCTGCTATGATGCACGAGTGGAAACACGCGCACGGAGTCACGAGAGCTCTGTCAAGTGCCGGGGCTGCTGCTGGCCGGCGCCTGCCAAGCTCTTTCCCTCCTTCCTGTCATTTTCCTCCGCCCCTCCCGCTCTCCCACCCTCTCCCCAACAAGCACCAGCATCTGAATCTCAACGCCACATCTGGCGCTCAAATTAAATCATTTACAGTCCATAGAGAGCGGCGGCGTTTAGCGACAATACAGCCGGCGGGGGAATCAGCGTGTTTTCTCTCAGCGCCGACGCCGTCGTCTCCTCCGGCGTCTCATCACACGCCGCCGCTCAGGCGCACCTCGCCGCTGAAAAATGCCACGACGGCGCCGCCTCTGACACCTGCTGGCTCCGAGCGTCGCGGCCTCCACCTGCGGGTCTCGTAAGTCCTAGCGAGAAGAACGGCGGCGGCGTCACCGAGATGCTGCTGGAGCTGTGATTTGGGTCCAGAAGGTCAGTAAACGAAATATTCAATTCTGAAACGCGGCGTTGCAATTATTTGACGGTAAAAATGGTTCCTGGCATCGTAATAAAGACATGATCCCACCTGCTCAACAGCTTCTTTAGATATCAGGACTCAATAAAGGTGGATATTTAGAAAAGTGGCCCAGTTAGAGGCATGAAACCCTCCTGGATGATGAACGCTGCTCCTAATCATTGATGACCTCTGGGGTCCCGTCTATCACCTGGTGCTGACGCTAATCAAACACTCCCTGCTGATCGCTCAGCTCTCATTAAGTGCGTCTCCATCACTGGCTGCTTCAGGACCGGCCCGATGTCCTGTGCTTCTCATGAGTCTCATCTTCCAGGGGTGGGGGAGCCTCGTCGATGGCTGTGGAGCTGCAGCTCGGCTGAGTATGAGATGCTGCTCATCCATCATGAAGGGGGGACAGCAGAGGCCTTTGTTTGGTCTGGCAAACTGTTGAGGCTCTAACATGTGTGTGTGAGAGGGACAGCCGAAACAGAAACAGGCTAGTGTGTGTGCGAATGTGTGTGTGTGAGGGGAAGCTGTTGACCTGGTGTCGATTAGAAGCCCCTATCATTCCCTTCCCCAGGGAAGAGGCTGAAACATTAAATCATTTGATTCACTTCAAACTGATCCTGCTGTTTTCCTGCCACATGCTGCCAGTGTGTGTGTGTGTGTGTGTGTGTGTGTGTGTGTGTGTGTGTGTGTGCGTGATGATGGTGCGCTTGCCGAAACTGAAAGTATACAGCTTTAATGTCAGAAGGACGAAGCTGCAGACAGTATAAGAGCAACAGCAGAAGCCAATTTTATTTTAAGATATTTGTCAGTTATTTATATTTATATCTGCTAAAAGTTAAATTATACCAATGTCTCTTGATTCCGGTAAATAAAATGTGTATTTTAATCTTATTTCCAAGCCCAACAGGTGTTGCAGCTTAAAAGGTAAAAGGTTTAATGGAGCTTTCATGCAATTCATTTTAAATAATTACATTTTCCAGGTTTGAACTGTGGTTTATATAATGTCTGGTTTAGTTTAGTGTCCCGACTTTAAATGACAACAAATACTTCTGCCCTAATTCAAGAATAAACCAATTACGGCTGTTTAGAGTTTTAAACTTCCGATTTTCCCTCTTCGGCTATATGGAGGCGTGAAAATGCAACCAGTGAATCGTAGACACTTTGTCATTTTAAAAGTTTATGTAAATTCTCAAACTGGTTGGGCGATAAATCCCACACTTCCGCCGGTTGTTTGTTGGTGGCACAGCCCAAATCAGCTTTCCTATAAAATCCTCTCTGATGAAATGTGACAAACTATTGTTGTTCTTTGTCTCCATATCACTCTAATCCTCTCTCTCTCATCCCTCCATCCCGTCTATCCTCTCTCCCCAACTGCAGCGAGAGGCCTCAGAACTGACCGCACGTACACGTGCACGTGCGTGTGCGCACGCTCGCTGGGCCACTGTCAGCCATGTGGGTCTAACCAGGAGGTTGAGCTGTGTGATCAAATTTTACATGTGTACGTGTTTCCCTGTCTGACCACGATGTAACTGGACTCTCTTTCTGTGTGTGTGTGTGTGTGTGTGTGTGTGTGTGCGTGTGCGTGTGCGTGTGTGTGTGTGTGTGTGTGTGCGTGTGTGTGTGTGTGTGTGTGTGTGTGTGTGTGTGTGGTAGATGGACTTGGCTGGACTTTGGAGAAAGCTAGTCGGATTTGGCTCTTTTGAGCCTGCACGCGTGTGTGTGTGTGTGTGTGTGTGTGTGTGTGTGTGTGTGTGTGTGTGTGTTTGGCCGTTGTTGTAGGTATGCTGCAGATCTGTTTAAGCCTTATAAAACTATTGTTGTGCAATAAACCCATGCCCTCATCTCTTCTAACCTCTTTGTTTAGCGTCCATCCGAGCTTCTGCTAATATGCGCAGACACTGGGGGTCCAACGCTGCAAAATGCTGCTGTGGACGGAACAATGTGTCTGTTTCATCTAATTGAACCAATAAAACCCGAGAGCTCTGCAGAAATGAGCTTGGTATGAGCTGCAAATGTGAGTTAAACGCTGTTGCTTTCGCGCGACGATGCAACTATGCAGCAGCAGCAATTTTCACGCACCTACTGCTAACGTGAATAGCATCCAGATGAGATAACTGGTCATTATTAGCTTATTAGCTGGTCATCAACAAAGATTTGATATTTTTGCCAACTGTTAACCAAAAATATCCCATTTAATTGGCTTTTACTTCACTGTGATTATTACCTCAATCCTGGAACAACACTGACTTTCCTGCCAACTTCTGCCTGAAATTCGTGGGCGCGGACGCTAAAGCGTTGCTAAGTCAACGTCCACGGACCTCTCGCCCGACTGTGCTGATTAAAGTGGATTTGCAGCTTGTTGCGTTTGATGAAAGTCCGGCCGATATCGGAATCGTGGAGCGGCTAAGCTCTCCCAGCCAAATCCATAATAATACTCTTACACCACCCTCAACAAAGAGGCAGCAAACACAAGTAAATAAGTGTAAGCAGAAAATATCATCTGAAATCCCCCCCCCCCCAATCTGAGGGGAATAATAAAGCTGAATACAAACTGCCATAATTGGTGCGAAGATTAATGCTAACTGAGATGGGTGTCGGACAGTAAATCCATTCAGCTCATCTGTTCTTACGTCTAAAGAAAAGTGTTGTTTGTCCTTCATGTTGTGTCACAAAGAGAAATGGATTCCCCCCACGTTCCTCCTCAATCTGCCGCTGATGGGGCAGAGACGCCGGCCGCGGCGCCGCGCTATCGCCCCCAGATTTGTTTGTTTTGCTGCCTTCATTATGGCTGAAATGCAACGCGTGCACCAGCACTTTGGCTTCTCCCAGCGTCTCCGTTCCGGGAATTCTTAATGGCAAATTCAGCCTCTCAGAGGAAAAGTACACACACTTTTCCATCCCATACGCACATTAAAGTTTTCACTTTAAGCGTCTGCCTTCGGCGGCGCTTCCAAATGTCCCGACATCACATCTTAATGTGCCTGATGAAACACAGATGGAAGGGCACCAGGAGGATGATGTGCTTTTCTCCCCCTTTTTTTTTTTTTTGGTCCAAACAGGCCTCAGCTTAAGGACGCGGATAAAAGACCCGGTCCGCTCCGTCCGTGCGCTCACCCGCTGCATTAAGACGCCGTCCGGCTTCTTTTCAAAGGCAGCCACTCTCGGCGGACCGCCGCATCTCAGGGCTTTTGTCCCGCTCAATCTCCTCGTCCCACCGCCGCAGCCACCCACCCCCAACTCTCAGCCCGCCGCTGAGTGTCTGTAATGGCCCAGGCGAGGAGCAGGAGGGGAGGGAGATAAATAAAGGAACGGAGCGAGAAACACAGGAGGGGAAAGAGAGCAGGAACTGGAGGGCGATGGAGGGAGCTGACAAAAGGAGGAGAGAGCGGCAGTGGAGGAGAAAGAGGAGACGCCGGAGGGAGATGGAGGCCAGGTCTTTAGGAAGAAGCCAGGCGGCACTAAGCGCCTCTGTCGCTGTCCAGTCAGGCCTGCCCGCGCCCCCCCCTGGGCCTGAAAACATTCCCGCCGCCACGCACGCCATCTCCTGCCCAGCACGCCGCTGCACTCCTCTCCCGGGCCCGCCTCGTCCCCTCACCCTCACAAACTTCCTCTCGTTACAAGTTGGGAAATCCTGACGGAGCCGCAGCACCCGCCTCCGTCGCCCTGTCTTCTCAACAGTCGAAGTGAACTTCGGTCCAACGGGGACCGCGTCCGCCGCCGAGACGTCCGGCGTCTCCGCCATTCCTGCACTTGTAGCTCCAGATTTGATGGCATCTGAGGACTTTCAGGGTCTTTCAGGCATTTTCTGACTGGACAGGATCTCGGCAGTGATGGGACAATAACACCTTTATACCTTAATCACAATTTTTCAGCAGAAAACTTGCTGCGGTTCCACTACACACACACCTACTCACACACACACACATGCGCGTGCACACACACGTGCGCGTGCACACACACTGCTAGTAGCCTCAGGACTAATTGCTAGATTGGAGCAGATTTTCTAGTTCACTTCAGGGCTGTAATTGTGAGGAGAGCAGGGAGGAATGACAGGGGCTTCAAGCTGAGAGGACAAATCACCAGAGGCCTCCGATTACGCTCTGTGTGTGTGTGTGCGTGTGTGTGTGTGTGTGAGAGAGAGAGAGAGAGAGCAAGAGAGAGAGACAGACAGAGAGAGTGTATTAGGGGTGAAGGGTTAAGTCAACCATCCCACAATTCCAGGTTTCCGTGGCATTGACCTCAAATTGTACCCCCGAAACACACACACACACACACACACACACACACACGCTACGCTTATGTAGGCTAGAACTATTTGAAGCTTCTCTACAACCCAGAAAACAGCTTTTACATTCATTTTCTGTTATTTCCTTGTGTTTTCTACAAGTAAACACACACACACACACACACACACACAACCTGATCGATGACATCATATAAAAAAGCAATATCGTTAATAATCCATCTGAAATCCAGACTAGACGAGTTCAACGCTCGGAATGATCCGAACAGCAAATGTTGCCCTGCAAATTGGGAGGAAGTGCCCATAAAACCCGGAAGGCTGTGCTCATACTGGTCTCTGCCCAGCGTGGACACTGGTCCCAGTAAACAACAACAGCTGTGTGAGGAAGAGGCAGCACAAGCTCCCCTGTGGCTTCAATCATTCAGGCAACTTTCAGACAGCTTACCTTCAAGTGATGTCACGGCTGTCATATGACCAGGCCCGCCGCCCCGTCGTCTGATTGGACGTCCGTGCAGCGTTCCATCCGTGGCAGGAGAGGGAGAAGCAGCCTTCCCACTGCTGAAGACGAACCCCCGGAGACGTCTCTGCCTTCCTTTCAACCCCAGGTCCTCGTTAGTCCAGTCAGCTGGTTCTAGACTGTGCCATTAGCTTCTGCAGCATCTTTAGCATCCTCTCAGCAGCTTGGTGCTTTCTTCTTCTTCTCTCTCCTCCTGGCCTGTCCATCACCTGTCCACCCGCTCCTGGTTCCTCCTTCTCACACCTCCACTTTCAGCTTTTCTCCCACCTGTTCCCTGATTCCCCCATTCTTGGCCCATCATCCCAGCAACACCCCCCCACACACACACCCTCGCAGCCTCCCAGGCCGGGCCTGGCTCTGCCCGTCCCTGCCTCTCCAGCCTGCCTTCCCCCTCTTCTCTGCCCCAGCCTTCTGCTCAGCGTTCAAGGGGAGAGCCAGAGAGGAATGCTGTAGCTCTAGACGTTTTGTCCAAGCCCTAGGTCTCTTTCACTGAGGCAAGATTAGTTCATACAAAAACTCAACAATACACCACTGAAAGCCATTGTTGATATTCAACATTTTTCACATAGCGGAGCAGAATAGACAATGTGGCAGCCAGGAAAGCCCGAAGCGGACTAGCAGGGTTGATGGCTGATGGTATCTTATAGCCGAGGAAGGGCCTTAATCCTTTTTTACACACTCCCGCGCGCAGCCGTGCGCACACACTACAAGACGCTCAGTCTGGAGACAACAAAATCAATACGACGCTCTATTTATTGGATCGGTGGGCGGGCGAGCGCGATACGGCCGGAAAAAAGAGTTTGTAGGTGTGTAAATGTGAGCCTGATCTGCGGCTGCTGCTTCTCTTCAGCAACGGACAGAAACTTTCTGATTTGGGATAAATACTGCTGTCAGGTGGCCAATGAAAAGAAGCTGAAACTGGAATTAGCTGTAAATCAAAGACAAAGATCAAATCAAAGACAAAGATCAAATCAAAGACAAAGATCAAATCAAAGACAAAGATCAAATCAAAGACAAAGATCAAATCAAAGACAAAGATCCGGCCTCTGGATGTTCTGAATATTCCACATGATCCTGGACTGATTGTTAATAAATCCGTGAAAGCAGAATTTCTTTTGGTAACGATGGATAATAGAGGCTTTACAAGAGTATCTTCCTTTCATCTGTCTGAGTTTTACCAATCAAAGAATTTAGGGGCAGAATCCATTTCAGTTTTATCTCATCCTGAAGGTCTTTTTCAAACCGTCATTTTCTCTGCAGACTTGGACAAACCAGAATCATCTTTAATGAATTCACCTTGAAATAGTAGAATTTAAATTGCATTGCTGGACATTAATGACTAAAAATGGAGAACCCCCCCCCCCGCGAAAAAAAAAAAAGAAAAAACTAGTGAGATTTGAAATAAACTACTTCCCACTTTTCAATAACAAGACAGAACAAGATTCCGGCTGCGGACGTTGGAAATCCTTCAGCCGTTGTGATTACAGCTGTTTAATGTAATGAACGCCATGTCATGTAAAACTCATAAATCATGTCACAGCGGCAGAAACATTTCATAAAACATGATTAAAAGTGTCGTGTAACATTGGGCGCCACCGTGTCAGACTGAGACATGTTAATTGAGCACTAATGATATGTAATGAATGTCATCAGCCCGAGGCTTCGGCTAACGAGCTAAATGAACTGGCACTAATGGGCCTGTTAGCTTATCTTAGCGCTAACATTAGCTAGCATAATGAAGGGTTCTTCCTCCTCTGACAGGTCCCTCTGAGAGGCGCAGCGAGTTTCCAGAGGCGTCAAATCACAATTAGACACTTCTTTTAATACTTTTTGACAACAATAACAAGAAAACAGAAGCTTTTTGACACACAGGCGACAACTCAAGGAGACAGCAACGTATTTATAAAGATGCATTTGGACAAATTTATTATACTGACCAAACCCAGTTTTACTACATAACCATCTTTTTTTTTTTTGCTTAAATTGAGTGTTAAATATGAATAGTTTAATAGACTTTATACATACATTACAATCCTAAAAAGGGGGCTTGTTAAACATTCAATGTATAGTTTATTGTTTATGCAAATAAAACATATTTATAATTTTTCCAGCAACACATCAGGGATTATTTAATAGAAAAAAATCATCTGAATGCAGAGTTCCAATTGTGCAGCTTAATAATGATTTTATCATGTTAAAAGAGAAAAAAGTGGGGTCTAATTTCTTGCTCACTCTCTCCCCCTCCAGCCCTTCACCTGGACTCCCGATCCAAATCCAGCTTCCAGGCTTTGAGAGGAACCCCCAAGTCCACTAGGTAACAGAGGAGAAGAAGAGGACGAGGAGGGAGGCAGCAGGGGTCTTTTCTTTCTCTCTTTCTGTATTTTTTCTCTTCCAATTGACCAATTGACAGCTGATTGATGGCTATCTCCTCCACCCGACAAAGAGCCGCATTAGCATGACTAAAGCCATGTACAGTAGAGTGGGGCAAACACTAAATTACATGTTACCCCTCCACTCGTTTCTCTCTGCCCTTTTTTCCCTCCCTCCTCCACTCGCTGCCTCATTCATTCAAACAAACAAAACAAAGTATGCTTTTTGTCCCTCGCGTGAGCCCATAGACAGAATAACTTGACAGCTTCTTTTGAAAGAAAATGCATAAAAGACCTGGCAGAGTGGGAAAGTGACAGAACCCGGGACGTTAGCGCACACATGCATGCGCGCACGCATGGAACATCGGAACGGGACCCTCACCTTGGAGAACCCGGAGTGTTTGGTGGGCGACCAGAGAGGGAGAAATCTGTGAACAGAGATCAGGTTGTTCGTTGGTGACTTTAGAAATTCAACAACCCAAAAATACCGCAAATGCTTCTGTGGGTGGAAAACATGCAAACTCATTCGTGCAGCTCAAGCTAGACCAGCAGGATTGTCCTGGAACAGAAGGATTGAAGACACGTGTCACAATCTTAAACCTTGTGACATCTTTAAGAACAAGCATTGGCATTTATCTGATAAATACACGGCTGGAAAGGAAAAGTTTTGGATGGCTACGGAAGCCCTCAAACAGACTCGTTTAAGTTGCTAGACCAGCGGTCTGCACTCTAATTGTTCGCCCATGGTGTGAATCTTTAAATAGGGGGCCCTAGCCTGGCGCTAAGATAATGACTCGCTCTGTGTCGTGTCGCTAGTGTGGCTAAATTACTGCCCTGTGCAGAGTTTCCATGGAAATAGGCCTCAATGAGAATGATTAGTCCCGTGTCTTTTACACACTAAGATGCTCTGCACTTCTGCAGGATGCAGAAAAACCTTCCTTTGTCTCCTCTGAATCTCCAGCGTGGCGTATTTTCAGGCAGACAGGTAGCACCGCTGCAAATAGGAAGCGTAGGAACCGACCCCAGGCAATTTCTCAACTTTGTCTCATTCAACACACGCTTTCAGAAGGAATTCGTAAGGAATTCCTCAGAGTCACAGCGGCCGAACCGTCGCTGCCGCATCTCAGAAATCCTTTATTTTCTCGGACTCGTGTTTGTTTCCGCTATTGCTCGAATCTTTCTCCTGTGTTTGTGGAAGCGTGCGTCCCCGCGAGCGTGGCCCTGAGCCGCCCTCGCTCTGGAGGATCCTGGGGGTTAGTGCACGGGCCGCTGTGCTGGTGCACAACGGGAGAGAATTCTACAGCAAGACAAGAGCAGATTAGCCGCCTCAGCGGGAGGCCTCCGCTGAGGAGTCGAGAAACTGAAATAGCCGTCATTACCTGCCGAAGCCCACTGAGAGGACCGTGTGTGTGTGTCCCGAGTACCAAAATACTCATTCTACTATCAAAGCGAGGACATTTTTGCGAGGTGAGGCCATCTTGGCTGGTCCCCACAACTTCAAAGGACTGATCTGGGTTTCGATCAGGGTCAGGGGGGTTAGTTGGGACTGCGTAAGGAGGTGGGAGATGTAATATGTCTATGTGTGTGTGTGTGTGTGTGCGTGCGTGTGTGATGATTCACTCAGGAACAGATGCTTGAAACACTGGTGATCCTCTGCCCGCCTCATTCTTTACATTCATGCGTCCATATATTAATCTGCGTTAATCTCCATTCTTTATCCGGCTCAGCGAGCGTGCGCCGCGCACGTTCACTCTCGGCCGGCGCGGGGACACAAATATCATCGTTAAAACTGGAGGAACGCGTTCAGTCATCACGTGCTGACAAAGAGAAACCGCAGTCATCAAAATTTGTGAATGAGTTGCTTTTCCGGGATTAGGGCTAATCTGATCAGGTCCACTTTCCTTTATTGTTCTACTGACCCAGAAAATAACCTTCAGGTGTGTTATTCTGCAACGCACCTGAGCCTCAGCAACAGCTGAGAGATTTTATGCCACTTCCTTCACTGTTTCGGTCAACTTTGACAAACTTTTAGACTTAATTCAATTATTGCCTGATAGTAACGATCTATTAACCACTCGGGCCCAAACTAATGCTCTTAGCACACATTACGAGCAGTAATCCTGATTTCCAAGCTAAATCTGTTGTGTCCGGACAAGTGAGTGAGAGCAGCGACAGCAGGTGCTAATGCCTCGGCTAACCCCGGCTAACACCGCCTGAGCTCCGTAAGACAGGAAATGCTGGGAGGGATACTTACCTACTGACTCAATTACGTACTTACTGTCTCACAAACACACACACACGCACACACACACACATGGAGTACAGTAGAGGAGGGTGGGGTCTTGCAACAAAGGCCACATTGTGAATACAGGAGATGATCGTTGAGTCACATCTGCATGACAGCAGCACAGCAGGAAAACCCCTGGAAGGGCCACTGTTGGCCCCCAGGCCTGAATTCTGTGTGTGTGTGTGTGTGTGTGTGTGTGTGTGTGTGTGTGTGTGTGTGTGTGTGTGTGTGTGTGTTAAATAGATTCCTTGTTCAGGCAAACGTCTGTTAATGAAATGAGTTCATCCTTCAGCTGTTAAACAGAGAAAATTTGGGTTTTCAGCGGTTTATCAGTCTGATAACTGAACCTCTAAAAGGACACAAGGCATAAAAAAACCATAAAAATGTGTTTAGGATTGTATTCAAACCCTTTCTTAGCGAAATACAAACATTTTTATTCAATGTGAATGTGTGAAAAATGCAGTATTTAATAGATAACTGGGAACTAGCATATAATTACATTACTTAAAGCTTAAAAGTTATTTATCTAAACATCCTCATTCTATGCTTAAAAGGTGCTTTTGTTTCTTTTGAATCTTTCTATTTCATTTTCTTTTATTGAGTTGTGTTTCACTGAATATTGTGTTGATATCGGCATAAAATGAGATGATCCATCTTCAGATGAAACTGGCCTTCAGTAAATAGCACAACAATATCAGAATTAAGCGCTATGCTACATTAAAAACATAACTTTTACCCAAAAGCCCCACGGTAAAGACTAATAATAACAACGGGCAAATAACATCAACCCTCACGTTTCATCCCAGGCTGAGGTGGAATCATCTCACAGGTTCCCCCCAGAGATCCGACTGTTGAGGAAAACGTGACAGAGGTTGTTTTCTGCTTCACTGATCACCTCTGATCATTTCTGATCATTTCTGATCACCTCTGATCACCTCTGTAAAGACAGGAAGATCTGACCCTTCCTGGCTGGAATTTCTGAGAGGAAAAACTCTCAATCAGGATAATTAGGATCAATTCCAGCTCAGCAGGTGAAGGCTGCAGTGTTTGGATGTAGACTCACATGGATGTGTGTGTGTGTGTGTGTGTGTGTGTCTGTGTGTGTGCACGCGCGCATGTTTTTGTTTCTGCTGTCACCCTGAAGGTTATCTCCATGGTGGCAGCATCGTCAGGTGACAACCGCATCCCACGATGCCAAATGAAACG
>NC_042304.1:15517915-15530415 GCF_901000725.2 Takifugu rubripes
TAAGTTCTTGTCTGTTTTTGTTCACGCCGTTGTTCCTCTGAGGAAAACATCAGAAAACTTTCCGGCCACCTCAAACCTCTCGTGTTTTTTATATGAAACGGTCCCCACGACTCAGGTTAACTGCTGCTGCAGCCTGAAACCTTTGACTTCTGCCAGTAATGAGATAAACAGCAAAGAGATAAAGAATAATGTCACATGACTTATCAAACAAAAGAGGAGGATGTGGAAAATAACTGGATCCCATCCTGAAATTCCCCCACTGAAAGTATTTTAAAGGCATAATCCACAATTCCTATCGAACATTATTAACAGAGTTAAAATCTCAGAATTTTCTCTGAATTCTGAAGTTTAACAATTTTTTTTCAACAGGTTTAATTATCATCATATATTAATTAAGTATTTCTATTTTTGCCCTTTAATATTTTGGTGATCTAAGGTGATTATTCAGTGTATGTTGCTGTTGGTGTTTTTTGTGGCCTGTTTCTATATAAGCGAAGGCATTTCCAACTATTAATGTCAAGATTTTTATTTATTAAACGTCCTGAACCTCCACTATTCACAATATTTTTTGTTTTGTGCCATGATGTGGGTGACTACAGGCTGCAGGGCACTGAAGCGTTTAATATATAATCTTTAAAATGCTCTACATCATAAAGGGAGCTCTTATTTCTCCCATTTTCTTTAATTTCCATATTTATGCAAATAAGAGTGACAGAAGGACAGAAAGACAAACACATATCTGTAGTCTTGCTACTCTGACACCGACAACTAAAACCGGGGATGGAAAAAGACTAAAAGACAGAAACTAGATAAAGCAAAAGCACTTTTTCATGCAGAATCTTGAGTTTAGGGGGCAGAGTTCAGCAATAAGTGGCGCCGCCACAGCGCTGCATGGAGCAAAAATTAATTTCACATTCTTTAATTTCGGAATAAAATGGCCAGCCATTTTAGGTCGAATAATTGTTTGAACCAATGATTCTATCATTAATCCGACAGTGGCCCCTGAGAGCCGGGGGTCACACCGGAGGTTGATTAGGTACGAGGCTGCACAAAGAGCCCTCCAGTCGATGCCATTGAAAAGGAGCAAGTCATTTAGATTGTGAATTGGTCCGGGGGCTGCGAGGCTCGCTCCATTACAGGCCATTTTCAATTTCAGCTTCACAATAAACATCAAGCCAGGCCAAGAAAATTACAGCATCTTGGAGATGTAAGCGAACAGATAGGTAGGGGGACGGACAGGATGACACGAGCGGAGGGAGGGAGAGGAGGGGAAGGTAATGCCACGGGCTGGGGAGGAAGAGCAGAGATTATACAAAGTGGAAAACTGAGCGAAAGAGACAGATATGCCGCTCTGATCCGGCGTTTGTGCATAAGCAACGCTAACTGCCGTGCTAACAAAGACCTGATCAATAGCTATCCCTTTCACTTTATGCTTATCAATAAGCCTCGCTCTGTTAGAAGTTTAATTAATGCTGCACTACAAAATTTAATGAGCAGCAAGAAAAGAAACCAGCATGCCCCAAACATCCCAGTATCGAACCCTTTCTGCCCTAATCAGGGGCACAATAAGAACAAATCACTGTTTGTCCGTCTGCAGGACTCAGATGGCGGCGTGTGCACGTGTGCACGCTCTTCACGCCGCTGTCTGGAGGTCCTAAACATGTTTTCACCCATCTGAATGTTTTAGAACCATTCAGCTGCCTAATTGCTTTAGATTCATTTGTAAAACATTCATTGGAAAGAGTCTCGTTTACTCGTGTTTAAAAATCCATGAAAAGAATGAGAGAATTCATGAATCCGCACATGTGGAAGCAAACATTTCATTTCTGCTACCTGTGATGGCGTCATGTGAAGGCTGCTTCTCTGACTCGCTTACATGTCCTGTTCCTGCCCACACTGACAGGGTGGCCTTGAGCGCTCGAGTGGCGAGTGCACGGAACAGCCCGACATACCGTCGGCCTTGGGCGCCTTGGCCAACGTTACTCTTCATGTGGGAAGAGAAAGATGGAGACACAGAGCGGTGGCGCGAGTGGCGTCCATTTGGGTTCAGGACTGCAGGTAATCAGGCAGGCGAGTAATCGAAGAGATCTTTAATTTATTTATCTGTTTGTTTGTTTGTTTGTTTGTTTGCTTGTTTGTTTGTTTGTTTGTTTGTTTGTTTATTTATTTACTCTGGAGCTTTCTACAGGGGTAAGCGGATGAAATGATGGCAGAACCACAATTAAATGGATGCTTTTATATATGTGAAAGAGGCCAAGAGACAAAAAGCAAAGCAATATAAATAAAGAGATTCTTTGTGCCGGTGTTAAGAACATTTAAGCACCGGCGTTTTCTCTCCATCTGTGGCAGAAAATCAATGGTCTCGGCCCTCGAGGACAGACGGAGGCTAATTTTACCCTGCATTTTCTCTGGCGGCTAATCCCGCGGCCAGGAGCTAAACCGGGGCGAGCAAGAGGAGGAAGAGGAACGGAGAAGAAAAGGAAGAGAGATCTTCTTCCCTAAATGAATATTATCAGCATGAAAACAAAGTGACTACCTGAACAAAGTCTATTTTACAGAACCACTTCAATAGATTTCACCCTCCTCTCCCTCTTCCCCCTTCCCCTGGGTGACGGTGGGTATCTGCAGACACACTCGCAACCACACACTCGCCCGGAAAACCCACACACACAGACACACGTGCACACGGAGGTGCTCAGCTACATGTTTGCAGATGGCGGTCATGGAAGAAACTCCTTAAAGGAGCTGCTTTCAAAAAAGCTTCAATAAAGTCTCCACTCGAGACTCACCTACAATTTACAGCAGCAGCCTGTAAAGGCCTCGTCTGCCTTCACTTCATTCAATATATATAATGGTTAAAAAATGTCCTCATAGGGAAACTTAAACAATGTAAACAATAACGCCAACAAAGGTTCACTAAACAGGTCAAAAAGGAACAAAACGTAATGTAAACTTATGGAGTCAGGACTCAAAATGACACGTGCCGGCAGCCGTACGCACGTGTGTGTGTGTGTGTGTGTGTGTGTGTGTGTGTGTGTGTGTGTGTGTGTGTGTGTGTGTGTGTGTGTGTCACAGCTCAGGCTTACACACAAAGAGAGAGGAGGCCTGCTGTTTTAGTCATTAAGGAGATGAAGCGAGGGGTGAAATCTACTGAGAGATATATTTCTATAGAGTCATGGTACATGCTCTATCACAGGAGGTGCCACACACGCTGCTCACACACGCACGCACACACACACACACACAATTATCAAATCTTTCTGCTCTGCTACAGATCCTCTCTGCACTGTTGCATGGGAACAACACGCTCAGCGAGTGTGTGTGATAGCTTGTGTGTATATGCACATTGATAAGCATGTTTAGGTTCACTGTTGCAGTGTTGAAAAGTACACAGATAACTACACAAGTCAAGTGTGACGTTTGCACCAATATACCTGTTTTCATTGGTTCGCCAGCATTGGGGCAAAAAAAGACAAATTCATTTTTTGGTTGGAAAAAAATACAATATTTCCAATGTACATTGTTATAGTTTCTACATCATAGTGAACAATATTTGAGCGCCTTTCTCTGGCGGGGGGGTGCAGGAGGTCCTGGTGATCCCACCATAAAGTTAGAAAAGCTGAAACTAGAAACTTTAAATAGCTATAGCTATAGCATACTCCTCAGGCATGGGCATGAGTTCATCTGTATATAAACTCACAACTTTAACGGCAGCTTTTGCTTTATGGTCTGCAGAGACTTTAAAGAACCCCCTGAAGCTCTCTGTGGGCCTCACACCCTTTTTAATGATAGGTGATATGATGGTGGGGTAAATGGAATGAGAGAAATAGACAAAAAGAAGGTTAGAGAAGAATGAATTGCAGGGCGGATGGGCCAGCGAATCCCGGTATGGGAGGGTAGGCACCTCTTCCACATCACTGCATTCAATTTAAGACAGGTGGTAAAGTTAGCAGATAACAGTGATAGTTTTGCCTACGTTTCGCATGAGGAAATCTACACAAGAGACACACACAAGGAGAGATTCCCAGCTCTTTCTCTGAGAAACGGTGGGAAGGTGCAGATATCTGGGGAGAGAGGCTGAAATCCAAGGACAAAAAGAGAAAGGAGGAGAAAAAAGGATGAGGGGCAGGAGTGTGCGAGCACGCTTGTCAATTACACTGAGCTGGGATAGTTTATTAACCTCTCAGGCCTGCAGGTCATCTCAGAACCGCAGGTTAGGACCTGCAGGTAATTGATGAAGTAAACTGTGTCACCCAGACCACATCTGTGCCACGGTAACACACGGATGCTTTTTTCCCCTTTAAACACGCCGCAGCTTATCAATGGTTGTGGCAACCTTCAGAGGATTCCAGGTCTGCCGTGTCAAGCCAATCTAATCTGTTCTTCAGCATCATTATAAGAATTATAGATGATCAACACCAGAGCAGCGAAGGCGATGCAGAACTTGACTCCCTCGTGAATGTACAAGGTCCTTTATAGAATCATGCAAATTAGATTCACATAGGCGTGCGTTCCAAACAGTAGCTTCTCCAAACTGGGAAATTAAGGGAAGCTTGAAGGTCAGAGATGTATAGGAGGTCACAAGTCTTTTAGTTAGATGCATGAGTTGACATGCTGTGGTCTTTTCCATATTCTGGTAAATATCTATTTATTCCAGGATTCACCAATTAATTACTTGTATAAAATACGAACCACAAAAAGAGGTCGTCTTAATGAAAAATGTGTGTAACAATGAAACGGTTCCTGTATCAATGGCAGGTAACGCTGCCGTCTCAGACAACCAACACGTCCCCCGTCCTCATTAGCAATAAATCAAAGGCTCTGATCAGTGTGACTGTCACAATACCCCTCCACCGCGTCCTTCGTGAAGGTGCAATCAAAGTGGCTTAATGATGAGCGCAGAAAAGATAAACGACGAACGGCTCACGCCGTAATGAGCATCGGGAACCGGCGAGCGGCTGCTGTCTGGCTGATGCACGCCGGTGTTCTGCGCTGTGGTGTGTTTGTGAGCTACAAAAGAGCGCGTCTGAGTGTGACTGGAGGTAATGGGCAGAGCAGCTGGCCTGCACGGGCCTAAATGCTGGTTGATTGTTTCAGCTCATTCTGAGTGTGATAATGAGCCTGATGATGTTGCTTTGCATACGTCTGTGGGGCGCTAACAGGTGTGGAAGAGGTGAGCAGGGAGGCAGCGTGACAGTGAGCCTCCAATACCACCCCAGTGACAACAGGACGCCAGATTACAAAGAAACTCACAGCCTGAGAGGGCAGAGAAGACCGGGGAAGACTGTCAAACTCGTCCATATCAGCAATGCTTATCACCCAACGATCTCCGATGTCGTTAGCATAGATGCTGACGGGCTTCTCTCTCCACGCTGCTTTTATTTTACCTGTACGTCTGGAGCAAACATGCTGTGAATACGGTTGGAAACAGCGTGATTTCAGTGGCTGCTGGGTGACCACACAGCGTCCATCTAGGAAATACAAGTTTGTATTCAATGTCGGCTGCATTTATTTCATCTTTTGCCACATTCCTCTCAATCCAGGCCCCAGCAGGCCTTCCTCACAGCGCAGAGCAGATTACTGACGATGGCAGGCGGAGACTAAGACGTTTTAATTTCTTACTTTTTATCATAGCAAAGCAGACCACTTTCAAACTACTTCGCTTGCAGCCCGGCCCCGCTTCCAAGCCGCCCAAATCTGCGCCTCTCCCACTCCGAAATCTCCGCTCCCCAACAGTCCCCGGATGACCTCCCCTCCCCAAAATCTGGCTGGAGCTCCAATCTTGGCTTGATGGAGTGCGTGGAATTAAAAACCAGGCAATTACAGAGAAAAAATTGAAATCTTGTGTTTTGTATAGGAGTGGTGTACCGAAGGGGGGAAGGGGATTAGGCTAAAGCTGGACTGGCGGTTGAATGGTGAATGAACCGAAGGGTCCCTGAAAGACACTACTTGTTATTAGAGTGTGTAAACACTGCCAAGCTGCTGAGAAGCTGGTAAAAACACATCGGACATAAAGACGCTGCCTGTGGACACGTCGCATTATCCCTCGGTACATTAACTGGTTGCTAAACACTTAGTTTGAGGACTGGAGTGCTACCCCATCCTCCATCTTTTACAGTATCTCCTCCGCTGTAATCTGTTGGAGACAATGAGAGACGCGGGGTAGAGATGTGCAGCCGTATGAAGAGACGATTCAGTAGAACTAGAGTAGAAAAGCTCTTAAAGAGTGTTGTTTATCTCCATCTAACACTGTGGGCTGGAGGGTAAACCACATCAGAGGAGAGTTTATTATTAGAAGGCAAAAATGAGCAGCACAAAAGAGATGCTACCAATCGTTGGTGTGAAAATAGCTCTTACATCCTTAAAATTAATGAAAACGGTCGACAAACTACAGTAGTACGGCCATCTCGAGAGGCTCTTCTGTGTCCACTGGGGTCGGATCCAGTGTGGATCTGCTAGGAGAGCCAAATACTTTTGACCATATGGTGTAATAACAATGCTACAAACCATCTGAAGCCTGGGAAATGATGGAACGCGTTCCTGACTTTATACATCAGATGGTTTCCAGCCACTGGTAACGCGTTGCACGTCATGTACAACACACCGAACAATGGACACATGCAGGTCAATTTCATGTTCAGAAAAGGAACCAGTTGCCATGGCGGCAGACATTTCTCTAAGCCACCGTAAATATAGCAGCTGATAACGCGAAGGCAACCTTAAGGTATAGCCAGTTCGCAATGTGCCATTTTAGTAATCTAGTGAAGTGTGCCACGCGGATCTCGTAAACTTTGGTACGACCCCGGGTTTGATGCGTGCGGGCTGCACGATGGCCGCTCTCCGGATCCCAGACGTGATATTTAAATGGTGTCGTGCTCGAGCTGGGATCAAAAACAGCCCCCTGTTGGTGTTAAGTGCCTCTGCTGATCAATTGCTTATACACTGTAATTTCACCGCTCTTAGTCCACGCCACGTGTCAGGGGGTTTCCTTACAACAGCATAAACTAGAGTAAGACTACATAATATTTAATATATTGCACCCTATACTCTTTATGTCATTATACCGCTCCCCCACTCCCCCGCTCTGGTGAATGAAACCATCTGCATAGTAAGATTACGCCTGTAATTATACAGCCAGCAGCACATGCATTGTCTCTATATGTCTAAAACACACGCGCGCGCACGCACGCTCTCACACACACACGGAATGAGCACATTATTGTAGCGGCTTGCTTCTATTCACAGCTCGCCATTGTTCAGAGGAAGGTAAGTGGGGGAACCTTCAGACTGGAACCACCTGCACGCACGTGCAGCAGACATTGATGTGGAAATGAAATGCAGGCGAAAGCAAGAAGATAAATATTAGAATGAAAAACACATGCTTCATGAAACTGCACGCATTTTCGCATAAAATCCAAATTGCCAAAATAAGCATGGAAATCAAAGCGGTCACCTTTGTCCTCGCTCCAAAACCTGACTGAAAATGCCAAGTTTGGGTTAAACGGAATCAAAGTGGTGGAGCAGCGGTTCCCCAGCCGGTTTGGGTGAGCGGCAGGAGGTTGTTGATGTCATATTTAACCTGTTATCACCTGTTTAGAGCAGCGATTTCCACGCATTCGTTTTACCATCCACCCCTTTGCTGCCAGCGCCTGACACGTTTTTATTAGTTCCCTTTGGTGTTCATTTGACAAACACATAACCCGCCCGCCCTCTCTGCTCTCCGTGGCTGTGGGAGGCAACAGTCCAGGCCGGGGGTCGCTTCTCTCGCTCTCTCTCTCCTTCTCTGTGTCGCTTTTACAAGCCGAAAATTGTTTTGTGGTGTTTCACGGTTGACGGGTTATGGTAATCCAGGAGGAGCACCGGTGTGGAAACTAATGAACTCAAAAATGAGGAATGGAAGAGGGAGATGAGGTGGCGGAGGTGTGTCACAGAGGCAGGAGTTGTTCTCCTATCATTGATACTTTATTTTTCTCGCTCCCACAGATGAAAAGAATTCACATTGTGCTTAATTAAAGTGTGTTCAGGGATTCTGGGGCGGCTTCACTGCTTCACTGACTGACACGTCGCGCAGGTTTTGTGACACAATCAGGAAAATGAGGGTGAACCATCTTAAACGTGGTCCCGAACAGCCGTCCCACGGCTCATCTGCATCACACTCTGGCGGCCACGTGCACTCAGTGAGTCTCAGAGCAAGACAAACATAACGAAGTTTGATCCAAGCCAGCACAAATGCTCGCAGAGATTAAAAACATCGACGTTAAACATAAAAAGGCTCCATTTTTGTGACGCTTGAGTGGAGTTTAAAGGATGCGGATGCTTTCATCAGCGTCCTGTGTTCATATGATATCAGACAACATGTTAAAAGAGATGCATGCTGTGTTTCTTTAAACGTGTAATAGTTTCGTAGACATGTAATAAGCCCACTCATTCCCCTCATCACCCCCTCCCCTGCTCCCCCTCCTCCATCCATCAGAGAAAACATATTTCCATTTTGAGGCGTTAAATATGATCAAAGGATCGGCTTAATATAATCAGTTCAAAACCCCATTTATTACTCCCTCCCCTCCCCCCCTGCTTTGTCATTCACCCTCCGTCTCTTCCTCACCCTCCATCCTCTCTTCACCTCTTCCTGGGTCTTTTATTTTCCCTTCTCTCCTCATCCGTCCATCCCTGCCCCCCCACCCCCACTCCACCTCCCCCACCACCTCTCCATTTCATCAGCATGTATGTGTGTTTAGCGCGCCAGTGTGTGTGTGCGTGTGTGTGTGTGTGTGCGCGCACGCGCGCCGGCAGCTCTATCTAGTCTGAAACAGGTGCTTTATAATAGTAAATTAATTAGACGGAGAAGATGGGCCTTGTTCACAGCAAAACCCCCTCGTGGCCTTTCAGGGTCTTTCTCTCTCTCACATACACACACACATACACACACACACACACACACACACGCACACACACACACACACACACACATTTAAAAAAAATCTGAAGCACACAGCCGCTGGGAAAAATGTCATCTGGGTAGGCAAGGATCCCATTGTGTGTGTGTGTGTGTGTGTGTGTGTGTGTGTGTGTGTGTGTGTGTGCGTGTGTTAGAGTGATTGGCCAGGAAGTTGGCTGCAGTGATGGTTTTAAACAACCCCATTAGCTTATATGAATGTGTGTGTTACTCTTTTATCTCCATCTACATACAGCATCACTACCCAGTGAGGTCACACACTAAAAGTCACACACTAAAAGTCACACACTAAAAACAAGATGACAAAGTTGTAACACAACCACCAGCCACTAATATCAACAGCACGAGTGGAGGGTCACCAGCGGTGTAACTGTCCTGTCTTGAGCAGGATCCTTTTGAGCCAAGGAACCAGCAATCATCCACCATAAATCCCGACTTTCTCACGTTAATTTGTCCACACGCCACCTCAATGTCAGGGCGGACAGGAAGATTGGGGGTGGCTGTGTCACTGAAAAAGGTTAAACCAGCTCAGTCTCTGTCCAGAAGTCTTTGACATTCGAGCAAATTTGGACATGTGCAAAGATTTATTGTCAGAGACGTACTCAAAAAAAAAACCCCACTGGTAAATGTATGCGGGCGAAGCCGGCGCTCCCCTGACAGCCCGGCCTGGAATCCACGGTGACAGACAGAGATGTGAGAGACAATGCAGGGAAAGTGACAGTTGACGGTCTGATTGACAGCGACGTCTTTGGAGTGTGGTTGTAATTACTGAGGGGTGGGGGAGGTGGGATGATGGAAAAGGGAGTACAATGGTGGCGAGCGAATGGGGGAGGAATCGGGGGGGGTACGAGGTCCGAGGGGTGATGCGCAATGTTTGGTTTTAGTTTATCGCGGAAAGGTGGAAGAAGGGCTCCGTCACACGCACGTTTTATGGGCGTGACAGTAAAATATCACCAGCATACAAGAGTACAAGGGGTCAAAGGTCAAGATCTCAATCTTAAATTATCTAAAAATAGCGGCTATTTACACAGAAAGAGGGAAAGTTTTTTCTATACATGAATAACGATGCGTGATATGTATATTGGTCAACCATGAGCAGAGAAAGGAAGCGGAATTATGGAGTTCCGATGTTGGTGTTTGACTGAGCTGGAACGCTGTTAGGTCGCCGTGGGGCAGGAGGTTTCATAGAGATGTGAGATTATCACTGTCAGGTCCTCCGGTGCCACCGTTACCACCCAAACACAATGCAACAGCTAACAGCTTGCTAAAGGGATTAGCTGCGCGTTTCACTTTTTCCAAGCACACACACAGAAGTGCACGGAGTGAGTCCTCCATCCTGATCCATGTGTCACACAGATTTAGAGATTAATCAAACAGAAAAGCAACAGAGGGAGAGAGAGGGAGAAAAAGGGAGGGAGGGAGCTCAGCCAAGTGCAAGGCCCCCAGCCAGGCAGCTCGAGGGGCCCCGTGAGGAGCCCGAAACTGGCTCTCTGGGGTCCTCCAGAAGCCTGCTGGATCATATGCTCGACAAATATTTGGGATTGGTGCTCCAGTGTGTGTGTGCGGGTGTGTAAAGCCCCGAAGCAGATGGTCGGGGATGTTCGTTTAAGACAGACGATTGATTTTAGGAAACAGATATCCAGCCTCGTTAAGCAGAAAGCACCTCTGGGACCCCGAGAGGGGAAGAGGGAGGGAGAGAAGGGAGGGACGGGCAGACGGAGGGAGAGACGGCGCTTGTCTAACCTCTGCCACCATCAACTGTAGCAGAGAAAAACCAGGAAAGAATAAACGCGAGAGAGAGGAGAGGAAAACTGCACCTACGGAACTTCAGTACTGGGGTGGGAAAGAGAGGGAGGAGAAAAGAGGAGAGGAGAGGAGAGGAAAGAGAGGAGGGGATAATGGGGTTAATGCCAGCAGACACGCAGCAGCAGTGTTGGGGTTAATAACACACACTCAGTCTCTGGGGAGAGAAGAAGGTGGGAAGCCGGCATTTGATCTGCAACTAATACATTAAATGTGTATGAGCGCTCGCTCAGATTTGGCTGGTGAGCGTGTGTGAGGAGTGTGTGTGTGAGGAGTGTGTGTGTGAGGAGTGTGTGTGTGAAGAGTGTGTTTTCTTAGATTCATAAAGATGGGGTTTGATTTAACACGCTTGTAGCTCCCGTTAATCAAATGACTCCCCGTTGGCCTTTCAGCACAATAATAAACTAAATTCTCCCAGAAGAGAAACAAAACAGGAAATGTTCCAGAAAAGAAAATGTTTTCAGGAATAATTCACAAACTGGATTTAATAAACCACCGTGTGACCAAGGTGTGGTTGCGCGTGCAGACTACTATAGCCCTAAGAAGAAAAAAAAGGAGGTGAAGACTCACCTCTGGGAGATTAAGGTTCTATAAATATCTGTTTTAAGTGTCTTTATAGCAGCTGCTTTTATAGAGTAGTTAAGTGTGATGGAAGAAAAATGGGCTGTAATAACCAGGAAATGTTCCCTGACTGGAGCTGAGGATGAGCTGAAGGAAAAATCAGGACAAATACTTTTGATTTCATTAAAAAAAAAACATAGAATAAAATATAAACGTGCCTTAGCTTTAAATGTTGGACGCGTGCGTCTCTTTTGCATTACGAGCCGCAGAAATCCCACGTTTCCACATGAACTGTATAACAGGTCGGGGGTGGAGGAAGACGTTCTTTATCTCCGCGCGTGTATTAATTTCGGTACTGGCGTCTGGCAGCGGAGGCCGTGCCTTAACCTTTTGGCTGAGCAGCGATGCTAGCAGGATAGCGCAGGACATTGTTCTGCACACTCTCCTAAAGGTCTCCCTCCACGGCTGCTATCACAGATTATTCCACATATTCTCCTCTGCACTAATCAGGGATGTGACATTGCACATCTGTGTGTGTGTGTGTGTGTGTGTTTTGTGTGTGTCTGAAAATCTACAGCCTGTGAAAATCAAGCTCCTCTCTCTCCCTACATCCCTTTAATTGGCTAAAATAATAGCCTTTCATCAATCCAGTCTTAAAAGGCCTGGCCCCGCCACTGCTCCTCAGTCTCTCGCCACCGCCGCCTTTTCTCTGTTTTCCTCTCCTGGTCCTCCATTCAAATCAGACCGTGGTCGGCGCGGCTCTCCGCCGAGGCCACGCCGCCGCCAAGTCTTTGTGCTTTAACGTCAGGAAATCGGGATGGAGGCTTCAGCGGAGAGAGGAGAGGTCTCATTAGAGGAGAGATCACAAAGAGGAAGATTATCAGTCTGAGCACAACAGTTAAAGATTTAAATGGCATTAAAGGACATTAAAGGGAGCGGCTGTCACTCTGATATGATACCTCCATCTGAGGAAGAGGACGAAACCCAGGAGGAGCTTTTACTCTTTCAGCACAGCGGCGTTGACGGAATGTTAAAATTCACTGTTTGATAAAAAAAAATGAACTCAAAAATAGACGTGTGGGGAAAAATAGCTTCTTAAAGAAAGTATTGGATAATTATTTTATTATTATGACCGTGATACAACATGATATTTGTCACTATTTCTCTGGTGCCCTCTGAG